>NC_139812.1:27491767-27694267 GCF_963457635.1 Microchirus variegatus | reverse complement strand
GTGGAACCTTTGTAAAAAGTTTCTACCTGGAGCCAAAAAGGTTTCTCCTACGAGGACAAGCCGAAGAACCTTCTATGGTTCTACTTAGCACTTTTATTTCTAAGAGTGTAGTTGCTTAAAAAAGTGTGTTTTTTATGTCGTAAATATGTTATTTTTAATAATGAGAACGCAAATAATGAAATAAAAAGTTATTAACTCTATAAAACCAACTTTACAACAACATGTAACACAGTTTTTTTTATAACTTAAATACATTTTATACCAGAGAAATTACTACTTGATACTTCAAGGTACTTTGTATGTTTAAAAGAGAGTAAAAGTACAAGTATCTTACCAAAAAATGACTTTGGTAGAAGTTGAAGTGATTTTACTGAAGTAAAAAGTCTTAAAGTTTATGACATTTACTCAACTCTAAGTAAAGTAAACACGACACCGTTTCAAGAAAAGACTTAAGAAGTTTCCCAAAACAACTCGTAATGCTGCCATTTATATGCCAGGCCTGTAGGTGGCCCTGTGACGCTACAACGATTGTGGACAACGACGAAAAAAACCAAATTGAAACAATGACTGGATTATTAAACGATTACTGAATGAATCGTTAACTACTTTGTATCATGGATGAATCAGTTTTGAAGCTTTTTCTCATGATTAAAACAAGATTTCTGAATGTTTCAGCTTCTTAAATGTGAACATTTGCTTAATTTCTTTGCTCCAGGAGGAAAAAACAAAGAAATCTTGAAAGAAACAGACGTCATTCTAATCCCAAAATTCCAAATCTGTGATTTTTTTGGAGGTTTTTTAAATGTGAACGTGTTCTACCAATCAGTGTTCTTCAACACACAGCCACGCCCCCTCCAGATTATCTTCCTGTTTATAATCTGAAAAGTCCCAAAAATCAAGAGAAGGTTCTTCTTTGGGTGAAAGTTTGGGGTCTAAGGGAAAGTTTAAATTTGGTGGAAAACATGCTGAGGTTTTTCAAAAAATCCAGACGAAATTAGGGATTAAAAGTGGGAAATTAGGATTGTTTCAAGTATATGATTGACAGCTACAACACTGTGTATTTTGCAAAAAAAACATAATCCTGGTAAAAAGTTGACAAAGAGGCATAGAAGTCTGGATAAGTGGAATAAACTATTAAAAGTAATAATAACGTGTTGTAAAGTCACAGAACACACCGAGATAATCTGACTAACATCTGTACAAACTGTTCTCACCGATGTGCGTTTACACGTAACGCGGATTAAGCGCGCGCACACACACGTCGAGTTATGCCGAGAATAAAAAGTGAAGTTGTTCCGTCCTGACGTGAACTCGGCAAACTCTTTAAAAAGATGATTCATCCGCTTTAAAGAGCACATAAGTGGAAACAGTCAGAGCCACATTCGAAACCACTTAGTTGAAACAATAGTAAAAGAATGCAATTTGCGCTGTTGGAATTAAGTTGTCGGACTTAATGTCGGTGCGAGGTTTTTTTTCTCTTTTTTTTTTTTTTTTCCCTCGTTCTTTTCCACGCCGGAGTTCAGTGCTCGGCGAAACGACTCTGACACAAACTGGACGTATTAAATTATAGGATCTGGAAGAAGAAAAAAAAAAAAATCAATTAATGGCTTAGGCAATAAGCAATAAGCTGCAGCTGCGCTGACATGTCGGGATGGAAATCCTGTGACACTAATACATGCTATGTTATTTGAATAAGGGCTGAAGGCTTACTCCATTGATTTTATTACAGAAACAGCAAATTGATTTAAATAGGAGCGCTAATGGCAGAGGGGAAGGTTGTGCACAGGATGTTCCACCGCGGCTCTGCAGGGTTTCTGTCCTTAATAAAAGAGAACGAGGCGCTGAACTGCAGGACTGTTTTTTTTTTTATCTTAGATTTAGGAAAAGAAACTTATTTTGGACTTGATTTAATAAATAAATAAAAAATACCCACAATAATTATGTGTGTTTTTACTTGTTTCGACTGAAGGCCTGAGATGTTTGTTCATTCACTGGTTGTAGAAGTTGCTGAAGTAAAGTGACTCAGAAAAGACAAACAACACAGGTTGACCTGATGACGAGAGCAGGGACAGGAAGTGGGTGTGGTCAGGTAAACCCAAACAAAAGACCAGGAACAGGAAGTGGGCTACCAAAGGTCTGTCGTCGAAAAGTGTCCTGAAACAAAGATGTTCAAATCGGAGTCGAGTTGTGTCGTGTGAATACAGAAGATTAAGATGATTTCCTAAATATTCCACATTTAAATATGTTGTTGTGTTTAGCCTTTAGCCTTTACTAACCTCACTAACTCCCAAGTTGTAAAGTATGAGTACGCTACAAACGTACCTATGGGTCACGCAATGTCTTCTGTGTTTATTTAAAAAACTAATTGTAATAGTTAAATTTAAGTCCTGTCAAGGATTTTACAACATTAGTCAAGTCTCAAGTCTCAAGTCCTCAAATGTGCAAGTCAGACTTTATTCAAGTCACATGACTAGCATCCCCCACCTCAGCTAGCTAGCTGTAGCCTGATGTATTCGTTTTACATGAGGACGTGAAGCTAAATTAGTTATTACCAGAGCTTCTCAGCGATTTTAGTCCGATTGGAATCTTCCGTGTTGGTAATCATTAACGGACGACGTCAGTGAAGATTACGCCGACTTTTACCGTAGGGTTAAAAATGGTCCGGAAAAGTTACCTCAGCTCATGCTAACACCGGGCGAAGAGACCAGCAGGAAAAAATCCGTCATATCCACTTTACGAGTAGTTTTTCCACAGATTTTAAAGCATGGAGGCGCTACTTTAATGAGTGTTTGTACTTGTGCTATCGAGAAGCAGTGTAGTAGAACGTGTCGACATAAATCAAGCGCCACTTGGTGTCCGTGAAGTTGGGGTGAAAGTTGTTGTTGCCACACGAGGTTGAGAATCACCAAATTCGCCAACGCCTTTGACCTCCTGCGTTGTGGCCCTTATCAGCACCCAGGGTTTCTGCGTTGGGTGACAAAATATGTACCTGGTCTGGGAGGTCACCCGCCACGGGAGCACCACAAATCTGGTTTTAGCATTAGCAACAGGTCCAGTAAAAGGTTCCTGGGACAGACAGAGGTGATTTACTCCTTCCATGGTAGTTTTACTTAGAACTACTCATTATATTATAGGGTTATAGCGTCTTTTTACCTGAGGTAACAAGGGAAATGCCCCCCGGGTTGTGCCTTATTGGGGTCCAGTAAACGGCTCCTGGGACATACGGGGAGCAACTTACTCATCCGAATTATAGTAGTTTTTCAAATTTAGCCGTTGATATGACAGATGTCCCGTGGTAAAATTGCAATACTTCACAAATCTCGTCCGAATAGCGGGCTAGCTAACCCGAACAAGACTACGCGCAAGCAACAAAAGGCAAGAGTCTTGTGTCTGAAGAGTTTGCAGCGACTCCATTACGGAGGTCGCGGCGCTCTGAACTCTCCGCTGAGCGTTTGCAATCCACACCGGGGGCGTGAGCGATGTTCGGCTCCGCGCTACTATGTTAAGATTTCATTTAGATTCCATTCATGTTTTAAAAATATCTCCCACCCGCTGCTGCTGCTGCACGGGAATACATATATATCTATATAGATACATATATATATATATATTCCATGAATGGGAAATGCCTGCCTGTGTGTGTGTGATGTTTGTGACCGCGGGACCATTCGTTGGCGAACAAGGCACTTGCCGTTTTCAATTTCCAGAGGTGTCAGCCGGACCCGAGGAAGGCTGCGAGCGCGATACATAAACCCGGGGCGGTTGCCGTCGGCCGCTATTGTCGTCGCCCGTCGTTTTTCCTCTTCGTGCACAGATATCCTGAAATGTATGAGGGCTGAATTTTGCGGCTTTTGTCAAGGTCTAACGCGACCGGGCCCCGACTCGACTGATTATGCTCGCAAACAACGGGTTAGCTTATTTTCCGCGCGGCGTGCGGACGCAGATAGAGTCGGGGATGGTTTTCAGTGATGCACGCGCAGATAAGTCTGACTGCAGGAGAATGGCTGCAGGGTTCGGCAGACGGGATGCATTGTTGTGTGTGGGTGTGTGTGTGTGTGTGTGTGTGTGTGTGTGTGTGTGTGTGTGTGCTCCCACCTCCTCGCTCACCCGTGCACTTCTTTGTCCTGATATAACAACATCTGCATGAAGCATGACACACACACACACTCACTCACTTACGAGTCTGGACCAAAATAAGCCAAGATTCTCAATAGCAGAGTGTGTAATAACTGATTTATTCATGGAGAATGAAAAAAAAACAGAATTTAATGTCGAAATCAGTCAAAAGAAGCTCAGTTTAATTCAGATACCGTGTTAGCGTAGATGCTAGGTCATTAAAAGTACGAAGGATTCAATGCTTGATGTAATTTTGTGTGGTTTGAGGCTCAAGGCGACCGGCGTTTACAGGATCTGACAGTTGTGAAAATCAACATTTCACAAAAGCCTTTTATTCATTTTATCCAAAGGTGTAATTTTTGGAATTCTAGTTGCACTTGCAGGTCTCGTATATACGAACACTTGTTTAAAATGATGTATGTATGTATGTATAAGTGTATGAATAAATCAGGGCTTTGATCACTTTGAATTTGACAGTTTAGCTCATGCAAAACTTCTTATTTTTGTGTATTTTATCAGTATTTATTTGTACTTTTGTTTCTTGCCTGTAGCCTTTATGTTTAAATGAGCATTCTTGCTATAATCTGATATTATTATTATTATTATTTTTATGGCTTATTTATCTTTCAATTGCCTGGTTTTATTGATATACACAAATGACCATTGTACATCATATTATTATAAAACAATATATGTATATACACATCATTTTTCTTATTCATGCTTTATTAACGCTCACTGTCAAAGTGCATCAGGGCAAATGGATCATTTCCTGAATTTCAAAAATTCATTAAAATTATTCCTTGAGAGATTTGCAAATATTTTCAACGGATCCTTGTTCAGGGCGATGCCGACTATTATGATGGTAAATTTCAAGTCATTCCGAGATACTTTTTTTTTTTTTTTTGAAGAAACAGCTCACTGTCAAAGTGCATCAGGGCAAATGGATAATTTCCTGAATTTTGAAAAATTCGTATAAATTATTCCTTATAAGCTTTGAAAATATTTTCAACTGATCCTTGTTCAGGGTGATGTCGACTATTAGGAAGGTAAATTTCAAGTCATTCCGAGATACTTTTTGTTTTTGAGAAAAAAGTCAGTTATTGTCAAAGTGCATCAGGGCAAATGGATTATTTCCTGAATTTTGAAAAATTCGTATAAATTATTCCTTATAAGCTTTGAAAATATTTTCAACTGATCCTTGTTCAGGGTGATGTCGACTATTAGGAAGGTAAATTTCAAGTCATTCCGAGATACTTTTTGTTTTTGAGAAAAAAGTCAGTTATTGTCAAAGTGCATCAGGGCAAATGGATTATTTCATGAAATTCAAAAATTCATTAAAATTATTCCTTAAGAGGTTTGCAAATATTTTCAACGGATCCTTGTTCAGAGCGATGCCGACTATTATGATGGTAAATTTCACGTAATTCCAAGATACTTTTTGTTTTTTTGAAGAAAGTCAGCTCACTGTCAAAGTGCATCAGGGCAAATGGATCATTTCCTGAATTTTGAAAAATTCACTAAAATTATTCCTTAAGAGGTTTGCAAATATTTTCAACATATCCTTGTTCAGGGCGATGCCGACTATTACGATGGTAAATTTCAAGTCATTCCGAGATACTTTTTATTTTTTTGAAGAAAGTCAGCTCACTGTCAAAGTGCATCAGGGAAAATGGATCATTTCCTGCATTTTGAAAAATTCATTAAAATTATTCCACATAAGATTTGCAAATATTTTCAACAGATCCTTGTTCAGGGCGATGCCGACTATTATGATGGTGAATTTCAAGTCATTCTGAGATACTTTTTGTTTTTTTGAAGAAACTCAGCTCCCTGTCAAAGTGCATCAGGGCAAATGGAAAATTTCCTGAATTTTGAAAAATTCACTAAAATTATTCCTTAAAAGCTTTGCAAATATTTTCAACAGATCCTTGTTCAGGGCGATGCCGACTATTATGATGGTAAATTTCAAGTCATTCCGAAATACTTTTTGTTTTTGAGAAAAAAGTCAGTTATTGTCAAAGTGGATCAGGGCAAATGGATCATTTCCTGAATTTTGAAAAATTCATTAAAATTATTTCTTAAGAGGTTTGCAAATATTTTCAACGGATCCTTGTTCAGAGCGATGCCGACTATTATGATGGTAAATTTCATGACATTCCGAGATACTTTTTGTTTTTTTGAAGAAAGTCAGCTCAGTGTCAAAGTGCATCAGGGCAAATCGATTATTTCCTGAATTTCAAAAATTCATTAAAATTATTCCTTAAGAGGTTTGCAAATATTTTCAACAGATCCTTGTTCAGGGCGATGACGACTATTATGATGGTAAATTTCAAGTCATTCCGAGATAACGACCCGTTTTAAATCACGTATGCATAAGCGTGTGCCAGTTTAGCTCATTTAAACCATTTATTTGTTATTATTTGTGTGTATTTTATCGGCATTTTTGTGTCACAATAGAATCCTTGCTATAATCTGACACGTTTACATCTTGTCCTCACTGTTTCTTTTAGGGATTATTTGTCTTTCAATTGCCTGATTCGTTTGTTTTTGGCCAATTTTAAACTCGTTAACACCCTTAGTAGCTTTGTCAATCATCTATTATAAAACTTAACATATATAGAGATACATATATATCTATATACGTCCAGCGTCTCTTTCCCGCTGCAGGATTTATTGTCCTCTGAAGAAACTCTGCCGTCAGAGATCAACACAATAATGTAGCGGCAAAGACAGCGAACATAAAACACGGTGTATGATAAGTTTGTGGCGACGTTGACTGAAGCTTATCGCGCTCGTACAGAACACACAGATTCTCTCTGTGCTCTTTGCTATTTTTCATTACTCGCTTGTTTTCCTGACCTCACCAAACGTCGATCCCCCCCCCCCCCCCCCCGTCTTTTTCAGAATAAAACACCAGTGACCCCGCGGTGGAGCTCTGTCATTTTAATAACATATGCTAGCAGACATGCTAAGAGGCGACAGCGACGGCGGCGGCGGTGCCTAAAGCAGCCGGGATGAGATGTGAGCCCTCGTGGCTAATGGCTAATGCTCCTTTATGAAGACGCCCCACCCCCCCCCCCCGTCCTCGTCTGCTTTATGAAGACGCTGCGACGCGACTGCAGTTCCGCGGCGCCTGCCTCTCCTGCGCCGTGGTGTCAGTCGCCTGGATCTGCGTTTATTATATTTGGAAATATGAGCTGCCGTGTTGTTGTTGTTGTTGTTGTTGTTTTTGATTTGCTGCTCGTATCCATTTATTCCACAAAAGCTTTTGAGTTTTGCCGAACACGGAGGGAAGTCTACGAGATGTTCAGAGAGGAATCTTCTTTTTTTTTTAGTTAAAATGACGGCACATATTGTGACAGGAGGGTTATTTATACCATAAGTGAGATGAAATGTATGTCACATATTGAATGTATAAAATAATCTGGTTTTCACGACATCTTCAACAATGAATGAGTGTGTTTTGTTATAATTAACCCGTAGTACAGAATTCTGACTTTTTAATGTTTTTTTTCTAAGAATTTTGACCTTTTTCTGACTTTTTCTCAGAATTTATTTTTATTTCTCGGAATTCAGATTTATTTCCCTCAGAATTCTGACTTTTTTATGTTTTCTTCTCAGAATTCTGACTTTTTGTCGAAATTGTTTTCTTTTTTTCTCAGAATCCTGACTTCTTTCTCAGAATTCTGACTTTTTTGTCAGATTTTTTTTTGTTTCTCGGAAATCTGACTTTTTTTCTCAGAAATCTGACTTATGTTTTTTGACTTTTTTTAATGACTTTTTTTCCTCAGAATTTTTTTTTTTTTTTTCGGAATTCTGACTTTTCAAATTTTTTTTTCCTCAGAATTTTTTTTTTTTTCCTCAGAATTATGACTTTTCAAAAAAAAAAATTCTCAGAATTCTGACTGTTTCTCAGAATTTCTTTTTTCTCGGAATTATGACTTTTCTCTCAGAATTCTGACTTTTTTTTCCCCACTTGGCACAGATCTCCTTATATGGACATCCTGGGTATGTGTATGTGTTCTTATGTGGTGTTGAGTCAAAGTTACGATTCATTTATTTCTATTTATTCTATCTATTTATTTATTCTATTTCGCATTTTTACTTGTGATATAAAGTTGCAATAATTGTTGCAGAAGTCACAAAATTTGACGTGCTGTTGTTGTTGTTGTTGTTGTTTTCCTTTTTGTTCATAAAAATGAGCCTGAAGTGAACTTTGACAATGCACCATGAAGAAAAAGTATTATTAAATATAGAATTACTCAGTGGTTTTTAAACCACCTGAGAAAATATTGATCTCTCTCAGAAACACAGTAATTATCACTAATGATAAAATACAGTGGTGTACATAGTCCAAACAAGGTACCACCAGAGGAACCACAGTTTGAGAACCACAGGCCTATAAGTATTCATGACTCAATATATGAAGAAATGCAAAAATAAACAGAGTCTAAATCCAGACTGAATGAATATATTTATATTTAAACGTGAGCTTTAAAAAGCAGCCGGACTGAACTGTAATTAATGAACAAGTTTCTCATGATTAACTTTTATGAAGCGACGCTCCTGAGTCCTGCAGGTAAAAGAAGAGAGAGAGAGAGAGAGAGAGAGAGAGAGAGAGAGAGAGAGAGAGAGAGAGGAAGGACGAAGGAGAGAGACTCTCGACCCCATTATTCCTCCTCAGTCGCTCGTAAAAACAGCGTCCCGTAAACTCGTAAAAAGCCTCTTTTTCCCTCCGCTGTAATCTGGGCCCTGAAGCTGCGGCCCGGTGAAATTAGAAAGGGCAAAAAGGCGAGAGAATCAGGAATGTTACACATGTGCATTTTTACATTTTAATTCCTCACGTTTAAAAACTAACAGAGGGATAATGACCATGTGGGAACACAGAGCTGGAACTGAACTCTTCATTCACTGCGTCCACTGTTTCACTCAGATTAAAAACGAGGGGAAAGAAGAATATCACAATAATCCGTTGTCGTCGATAATCTGTCACAGAAAAGGTGGAATTTATCCAGGTTCAACATCAGCAACATCTGCTGTTAATTAATGCAACGTATTAATTAATACTTTTTTATTATTAGGTTGAACATTTCAAAGACATACATTATACAGAGATCTCTGTGTAATCCAATTCTGAGAAAAGTCAGAATTCTGAGATTTAAGTCAGAAAAAAGTCAGAATTCTGAGATTAAAGTTGGAAAAAATTCAGAATGAAGAGATTAAAGTCGGAAAAAAGTCAGTATTCTGAGATTTAAGTCAGACAATGATGAGATTAAAGTTGGAAAAAAGTCAGAATGATGAGATTAAAGTCTGAAAAAAGTCAAAATGATGAGATTAAATTCAGAAAAAAAGTTAGCATTCTGAGATTTAAGTCGGAAAAAAGTTAAACCAAACAGAATTCTGAGATCAAAGTCAGAATTCTGAGATTAAAGTCGGAAAAAAGTCAGAATTCTGAGATTAAAGTCAGAAAAAAGTCAGAATTCTGAGATTAAAGTCAGAAAAAAGTCAGAATTCTGAGATTAAATTTGGAAAAAAGTCAGAATTCTAAGTTTAAAGTCAGAATTCTGAGATTAAAGTCAGAAAAAAGTCAGAATTCTGAGATTTAATTTGGAAAAAAGTCAGAATTCTGAGATTTAAGTTAGAAAAAAGTCAGAATTCTGAGATTTAATTTGGAAAAAAGTCAGAATTCTGAGATTAAAGTCAGAAAAAAGTCAGAATTCTGAGATTTAATTTGGAAAAAAGTCAGAATTCTGAGATTTAAGTTAGAAAAATTCAGAATGAAGAGATTAAAGTAGGAAAAAAGTCAGTATTCTGAGATTTAAGTCAGACAATGATGAGATTAAAGTTGGAAAAAAGTCAGAATGATGACATTAAATTCAGAAAAAAAGTTAGCATTCTGAGATTTAAGTCGGAAAAAAGTTAAACCAAACAGAATTCTGAGATCAAAGTCAGAATTCTGAGACTAAAGTCGGAAAAAAGTCAGAATTCTGAGATTAAAGTCAGAAAAAAGTCAGAATTCTGAGATTAAAGTTGGAAAAAAGTCAGAATTCTAAGTTTAAAGTCCGAATTCTGAGATTAAAGTCAGAAAAAAGTCAGAATTCTGAGATTAAAGTCAGAAAAAAGTCAGAATTCTGAGATTAAAGTTGGAAAAAAGTCCGAATTCTAAGTTTAAAGTCCGAATTCTGAGATTAAAGTCAGAAAAAAGTCCGAATTCTGAGATTAAACTTGGAAAAAAGTCAGAATTCTAAGTTTAAAGTCCGAATTCTGAGATTAAAGTCAGAAAAAAGTCAGAATTCTGAGATTAAAGTTGGAAAAAAGTCAGAATTCTAAGTTTAAAGTCCGAATTCTGAGATTAAAGTCAGAAAAAAGTCAAAATTCTGAGATTAAATTTGGAAAAAAGTCAGAATTCTAAGTTTAAAGTCCGAATTCTGAGATTAAAGTCAGAAAAAAGTCAGAATTCTGAGATTTAATTTGGAAAAAAGTCAAAAAAAATACTTTTTTCCCCGTGGCTCAGTGATACTCTTCCGTAGAGAATACTGAAATATGTCACGGTTCCACCTGCACCTTCCTCACATTCTTTTATTATTATTATTATTGTGTGTATTGCTGCTGCTGCTGCTGCTGCTGCTGCTCCTTCTTTCCTCTGACTCTGCAGGGGGGCGTGGCTGACCTACATTCTCTCAGACGCCGGTGATTCTCTACACCTGCGCGGCTCCGCCCTCACCTGCTCCTGATGAGCAATCAGCAGGACTTATAAGCGGAGCTGCTTCTCTTCACCGGCATCAGATCGTTTTTACGAGCTCCGTGGGTGAAGACATGTCAATCGTTTGCTTCTTGAATTTACCTGCTGTGGATACTCGCTCGCCTTTCCTCGCTCCACGTCTCCTGCACTCCCGTGAACTTACTGGTCGTCTTACCTGTTTCCCTTCGCTCCTGGGAATCTCGCCTGTTTACTCCAACCAGTGAGTTTGTTCCGTGTTGGAACGCCGCCATTCTGCCGAGCCGTCACCTGTAGCAGCTGCAATCTCTCTTCTCTCTATCTATCCACATTCACATACTATCACTTCCACTTGTTTTGGAAGTCGTTTTGTGTTTATCGTTCCTTATAAAATATTGTTTTATTTTGAAATATACTTACCGTCTCCGTCTGCTTCCGGGTCCAACTCCTTAAACAAATCCTGACAAAATAGTTGCACAAACAAATACGACAACATGCATACGATCACATGCATAGATTTGCAGACTTGTGTTTTTACTCATATTTCATCGTTTTATTCAACATAATATCCAGAATAAACGGTTGAAGGGGTCACGACCTTTCGTTGAATGTTTGAGAAAATCTCTTCTTCTTCAGAGGACATTTAATTCATTCAGGTGAAATTAAAAAAAAAGTTTTTTTTCTGCAGCTGCTTTTATTCCACAGCCCCCAGAAAAAAACAGAAGAGTTTATTATATACGGTTTATATCGCTGATATATCTCATTTACACACAACTGTGATATGAGGTTAGACTGTGTTTTAAAGTGCAAAGTGTGTGACAGCGTTTCTGTTTGACATCCTGTGATGATTGTTCCTGTTGGGTCAACTGTAATGTGTGTGTGTGTGTGTGTGTGTGTCGCTGTGCAACAGTCACTTCATTAATGTAGTGTCCTCGTCATCTCCGTGTCATTAAGGAGCCCGAGCACTTTTAATTAATGTATGCAAATAAGTGCGAGATCGCACCTCGCCAGAGCAACGAAGACGGCCGCGGCCGCGCGTTTGTGTCGCCGCGCGTTAATTAGAGCGGGCGGCGCTCGCTGTCGACCGACGTGTGAACTGGAGACGTATGAGGAAGAAAAAAGAAAACGAAAAAAAAAAACGTGTTTTGGTTCCTTAACAAACTATTCCTGGGATTTTAAAGCTGCAGTATGCAACACACGTGGTAGAAAACTGATTTTTGGGTAAAACTGTGGTCATTTTCGAGGGCGTTAACTTGCATAAAAACTCTTTAAACTTTGCATGGAGGTCAGGTCTATAGTGCCATAGTTCCTGGACCCGTGTGTTGCTCCAGGGCACTATAGCAGCCCCCCCTAAGGTGAAAACAGAGGCAAAAAAAAGAGTTCCATCGAATTTCTTGAAACTTGGTGGGAAGCTGTTACAGACCAAGACGGACAAAAAAGTCAATCGTAACCATGGCCTCAATGCAACAGGAAGTCGGCCATTTTGAATTTTGGCATCCATTTTTTTTGGTGATTTGCACCCGACGTAAATGCGCAAACTTTCCGAGCGCATTTGTTGTACTGACATAAAAAAAAAACATGCCAATTTGTACAAGACACGTCAAAGATGGAAAGTTTAAAGTTTAATTAAAAACTCCCTGTTTTGGCAAATTTTGACCATTCGCCACGAAACAGGAAGTGCCCTACAAATTCGGCACACATTGCGTTCCACCGAATTTACCGAAACTTGGTGGGAAGGTGTTACAGACCAATGCGATCAAAAAAGTTGATCGTAACCATGGCCTTAACTCAACAGGAAGTTGGCCATTTCGAATTTTGTCTCTATTTTTTGTGTTTTGCACCCTGCGTAAATGAGCAAACTCGTCTGAACGCTTTTCACATACCGACATAAAAAGAAAAACCAAAAAAAACAATTCAAAGACACATGAAGACACATCAAAGGTGATAAGTTGTTGAAAGGTTTTGCGGATTCAAAACAGGGCCTTTTGGCGGCTTTTGACCATTCGCCACGAAACAGGAAGTACCAAATAAATTCGCCACACATTGCGTTCCACCGAATTTACCGAAACTTAGTGGGAAGATGTTATAGACCAATGCGATCAAAAAAGTTAATCATAACCATGGCCTCAACTCAACAGGAAGTTGGCCATTTCAAATTTTTTGTCAATTTTTTGTGTTTTGCACCCTGCGTAAATGAGCAAACTCGTCTGAACGCTTTTTCGCATACCGACATAAAAAGAAAAACCAAAACAAACAATTCAAAGACACATGAAGACACATCAAAGGTGATAAGTTGTTGAAAGGTTTTGCAGATTCAAAACTGGGCCTTTTGGTGGCTTTTGACCATTCGCCACGAAACAGGAAGTGCCCTATAAATTCAGCATACATTGAGTTCCACCTAATTTCCCGAAACTTGGTGGGAAGATGTTACAGACCAAGACGAACAAAAAAGTCGGCCGTAACCATGGCCTCAACTCAACAGGAAGTTGGACATTTCGAAATTTGTGTCCATGTTTTGCGTTTTGCACTCTGCGTAAATGAGCAAACTCGTCTGAACGCTTTTTCACATACCGACATAAAAAGAAAAACCAAAAAAAACAATTCAAAGACACATGAAGACCTGGTCAGCGACTCACCGAGGACACCGGTGTGTGCAGCGCCAACTTTTAAATTGTTTGGACAAGAAATGCCTGGAATTATTCCCAGCTCCTTTTTTAAGCGTTGTGCACATACTACATCCATAAAAAGGACGGTTTCACTCAGTGAAGCAGACCTTGTCCCTCCCCCTGTGCCGGCCCCTTAAATCAAAAAGGGAAGTTAATACTGTCCATGCGGTGAAGGACCTTTGTTTGGGAGGATCCACACAGGAGTGGCCTGGTGAACGTCCTCGCGTCCTCTCGTCGTCTTTATGCGCCCGGAATGTGCCAGAGTTTTTTGTCATTTGTCCTAACGACAATGACAAGAAATAAAATATAAAGATCAGCATCTGTTGCCGCCCCGGTTCAGCCTTGTAAACATGTGTCACCAGTTATATTTGCACACAACTGGCTCAGACTCTGGACCGCGGCCTTGGCCTGGCCTGGCTTTATTGCAGCTAACGCACGCACGCACAGCGATTCCAGCTCGTAACGCACATGTGTGGGTTTTTTTTTGGCACAAAATGGCCATTTTGTGCCAAAATATGTAGAATTACAAAATAAAAACCCACCCTTGTTAATTAAAGAGACCGGATCGCTAACCATCACGGGGTGGCATTGTCTGAAATTTTAATTCCGAGTAATTTGAGCCACTTTAGCGCAAACGGCGACAAACAAGCGAGTGAATAAAAAGGCAAAAAAAAACAAAAAACGCTTCCAGGCGTTTTTTTCCTCCGCACCTAAAAGCACCAGGCAATCAGATGAAATGACAACAGTTATGAGTTTGGCAGAGGGAGGCAGCGACGTCCAAAGCTTTTTGCCGTAATGGCCGCGTGCTATTATGAACATTAGTCCAATTCCCATACGAATACAGTCGTGTGTGTGGTAAAAAGGGTCAGGAACACAAACACACACACACACACACACACAAATGCACCCCTCTGTGTCAGGTCCGGTTGGGTGCTGCCGAGTGTTTGTGGGTTTGAGTATTGAGCAGAGGCGAGAGGGCAAAAGGGACGTGCTGGCGTAATGCATTTACTAATAACTGTTTATTATTGTTGGCTCCCCCGGGGGAAGGCACTTTATGGAAATGGCTGTATATGAAGGGCAGAGGTGCGAGAAGGCCACGGGGAAAATTAGCTTTTTAGATTCCCGCACGACGTCCGACCGGCTTCACGCCTCGTCCACCTGTCGTGTCACCCTGACATCGCTCGGATCGTATATATACATGTGTTTGTGCGTTATGGAAAAACAACACGAAAACTCACATGAAACATCAGATTTAAAAGGTCCAATACGACATATTTGAGCACATAGAGTCGCTGCAGTTGAGCGCTCGAAAGGAAAAGTTCCAACACCTTGGTTGACATCAAATTCAAGGCCCCACAGATATTTGACCCATATTTGTGAGATAATGTGCTTTGTTTGCGATAAATCTGTTGAATTTCTACGGTTAAACTTTTGCATTTCTTAACCAAACAACGTCAAAGTTGGTGCTGCACACTCGTATCCTCGGAGAGTTGCCTACCAACTTTTATACATGTCAGGCGAACCTTTCCACAAATATGTAACTCATATTTGTGAGATAATATGCTTTGTTTGCAATAAAGCTGTTGCATTTCTGACGATATCTCTTGCAGTTCTTAGCCAAACAACGTCAAAGTTGGCGCTGCACACATTGGTGTCCTTGGTGAGTCGCCTACCAAGTTTGACGCCTATCAAAAGAACCGCTCTACAGATATGTGATTCTTATTTGTCAGATAATGTGCTTTGGTTGCTATAAATCTGTAGAATTTCTAACCATATCTCTTGCATTTCTTAACCAAACAATGTCAAAGTTGGCGCTGCACACATTGGTGTTCTTGGTGAGTCGCCTACCAAGTTTGATACCTGTCAAGCTAACCTTTCCACAAATATGTGACTAATATTTGTGAGATAATATGGTTTGTTTGCGATAAAGCTGTTGCATTTCTGACGATATCTCTTGCATTTCTTGACCAAACAACGTCAAAGTTGGCGCTGCACACACTGGTGTCCTCAGTGAGTCGCCTACCAAGTTTGAAGCCTATCGAGCGAACTGTTCCACCAATATTGGTTTCATATTTGTGAGATAATATGCTTTGTTTGTGATAAATGTTGCATTTCTACTGATAGCTCTTACATTTCTTGACCAAACAATGTCAAAGTTGGCGCTGCACACATTGGTGTTCTTGGTGAGTCGCCTACCAAGTTTGATACCTGTCAAGCTAACCTTTCCACAAATATGTGACTAATATTTGTGAGATAATGTGCTTTGTTTGCGATAAAGCTGTTGCATTTCTAATGGTATCTCTTATATTTCTTGACCAAACAACGTCAAAGTTGGCGCTGCACACACTGGTGTCCTCAGTGAGTCGCCTACCAAGTTTGACGCCTATCGAGTGAACCGTTCCACCAATATTGGATTCATATTTGTGAGATAATGTGCTTTGTTCGTGATAAATATTGCATTTCTAACAATATCTCTTGCATTTCTTTACCAAACAATGTCAAAGTTGGCGCTGCACACACTGGTTTCCTCGGTGAGTCGCCTACCAAGTTTGACGGCTGTCAAAAAAAACGTTGGCCAGTTATACGATTTACAGTTGGACAGGGAACTCAAATAAATGATCCGTACCATCTCACTTTTTGGCGCTTTTTTCCTGAGAATAACTAACTTAATGGTCAGTCACATAAAAGGCAGAGCTTGACTTTGCAGTCTGTTTATTTGTAGGCGTCAAGGGGAATGGGAAAGACAAAAATATACAACAACAGCCACGTGTTAAGAAGAAAGAACTCAGAATATTGGATGTCCGTTTCCTATTCCCACTGGTCCAAAAAAAAACTATATATCCCCAGGTTTGCATTATATTTTCACCCATAATCGTTAATCTATCCCATAATTTCAGTTTAACTGCACCTGTGTCAGAAAGTACACAGTATGTAGTTTCCATTTGTTGCCTATTCAGGATTGTTTCATTACCATTATCATTTCTACAGGGTGGAAAATTTAGGGCGATTTTAACTTTTCTTTATTTTTCACGCACTCCTGCACTTTGTGTTGTTTCTGCAGGTCACGGTTAGGAGACGTTTGCCTTCAGGGTCGGCAGAAAAGCTCCGGCTTTCCCGGTCTCCGCTCGGAGTTTGGTTGGGTCAAGGCGGCACAACTGCTCTGCGAGGTTTAGGAAAAGATCACGGTTGGGGGTTAAAAAACGGAGCCTGTTACAAACTTTAACCACATGCAAAGGTTGTCTGGTCGTCTGGCAGACAGCCTCGGAGGCAAACGTCTCCCATGTGTGCACTGTGAATGTCCTCGGACGTAAGAAAATACAGAAAACAGTTTTGTTTCATTTAGCCTTTCTTTAAAAACACAATTCATATTTTCCTGTGAATTGTTAAGCGTGTCAGAAGGATATGACTTTCAAGGACTTTTACAACAATGCACAAGTATGGTTATTTAAGTACTTGTAGAAAAGCAAAAATCTTGCCATTAAATCAAGTCGCTAAAAGACCTTTCCAAGCCCTTTATATTAACTTATATATATATTAATTCATATATTATGCACAAAATGTTATGAATTGTGCCGCAATGGTTCGCCATTGATAATTTGGTGCCCATATGGTAGTTTGGGATACACGGATCTCAAACCTGAGGTTGCCAAACTTCTTTGTGACCGCCCTTTATTGTCTTTAGTACTATAATTTACACACGTGTCTATTTTTTAATTTCCCATAGACCTTCATACAAATCTACTTTGCAACAAGCTGTGAAATTGCCCCCCGATTACCTTTCAAGAGATAACTGGTGTCCCCACCCCAACATTGGCTTCAGTCCCTCCAGACAGAGGGTCTATGTCCATTTTCATCTACAATCTGTGTCTTAAATCCTGTACATGTGTTTTGACTCCATAGACCATACGCCTGTAAAATAAATAAATAAAGGGAATTCTATGGGCTAAAAGTCAAGGATTCTGTCCCAATGATGACCTTTCAAGAGATTACAGGTACCAGAAATCCCAGCTTTGGCTTCAGTCCCTCCAGACTGAGGGTCTACGGCCATTTTCATATACAATCTATGTCTTAAATCCTGTACATGTGTTGTGACTCCATAGACTATAAGCCTATAAATAAATAAATACATAAAGAGGGAATTCTATGGGATAAAAGTCAAGGATTCTGTCACGATTAGGACCTTTCAAGAGATCAGCTTTGTCAGAAACCCCAGCTTTGGCTTCAGTCCCTCCAGACAGAGGGTCTACGTCCATTTTCAAACACAATCTACTGTATGTCTTAAATCCTGTACATGTGTCGTGACTCCATAGACCATAAGCCTGTAAATAAATTAATAAAGAGGGAATTCTATGGGATAAAAGTCAAGGATTCTGTCCCGATGATGACCTTTCAAGAGATTACAGGTACCAGAAATCCCAGCAATGGCTTCAGTCCCTCCAGACAGAGGGTCTACGTCCATTTGCAAACAAAATCTACTTTATGTCTTAGATCATGTACATGTGTCGTGGTTCCATAGACCATAAGCCTGTAAATAAATTAATAAATAGGGAATTCTATGGGATAAAAGTCAAGGATTCTGTCCCGATTAGGACCTTTCAAGAGATCAGCTGTGTCAGAAACCCCAGCTTTGGCTTCAGTCCCTCCAGACAGAGGGTCTACGTCCATTTTCAAACACAATCTACTGTATGTCTTAAATCCTGTTCATGTGTCGTGACTCCATAGACCATAAGCCTGTAAAATAAATAAATAAAGGGAATTCTATGGGATAAAAGTCAAGGATTCTATCCCGATTAGGACCTTTTAAAAGATCAGCTGTGTCAGAAACCCCAGCTTTGGCTTCAGTCCCTCCAGACAGAGGGTCTATGTCCATTTTCAAACACAATCTGCTGTATGTCTTAAATCCTGTATATGTGTTGTGACTCCATAGACCATGCGCTTGTAAAATAAATGAATAAAGGGAATTCTATGGGATAAAAGTCAAGGATTCTGTCCCGATGGTGACCTTTCAAGAGATCAGCAGTGTCAGAAACTGACAGAGGGTCTATGTCCATTTTCAAACACAATCTACTGTATGTCTTAAATCGTGAACATGTGTCGTGACTCCATAGACCATAAGCTCGTAAATAAACAAATAAAGAGGGAACTCGTAGCGATAAAAGTCAAGGATTCTGTCCCGATGAGGACATTGGGAGAATTTAATTAAGCAAAAACTCACAAAAGAAGTTGAAGCAAAAGAGGGGAAGGAGTGGAAGGAGGGACAGACAGTTCCCAATAAACGAATGAAAGTCATGGCAGGGAGACAGAGAGAGACGGCGGCGGAGGCGGAGTGGTCTAATTTGTACATGGCTGCTAAGTAAGGAGTGCAGGCTAATTGCTGGCTGAACGGGGCAGGCACAGGCTGTTCGTGTCAAAAAAGGACACAGCCACTTATTAGGCATCAAAGTGCATTCATATCACAGCACAAAGGAGATGGAGGTCGAGGGGGCGCGAGAAAGAGGGCTAGACCACGTGCAAATGCGGGGGGGAGGGAGGAGGCGGGGCACTGGATAATGAATGTCATCGAGAGGTTGCATTACGGGACCCGCCGAAAAACCTGATTTATGTATGAATAAATGGATGGATCGCAGCTTTAACATCTGCACGTACCCGTGTGTTGGTTGCAGCCCCGGTGGCTTTGTGACGCCGTCGCCTGAACAAAGACGCCGCAGAGACACGGGAACAGCTGCTCCGGGCGGCTACCAGTGTCTGGGAAATCAGCAAAGAGAACTTGAAAAATACGCAAAGTCAATCGATATGCAGACGACTGTGCCGTTTCGCATGCGCCAAAAACCGTCCTGTCCTTTTACCAATCGATCGATCATTCTGGCTTCTATCTTCGAAGCACTTTTCCTACAAAGCAGTGCAAAGTGTTTCGCAGGATCAAAACAAAACAAAGAACAACATCCTCCGACTCACATACCCCTATCAACACAAGAGTATTCAAGAATTTGATCTGCTGCCAAAAGAAAAGAACAAGACAAAGAAGAAATGAGTCCATCTGGCTTTTTGCATTCATACCAATGTTGAAGCCAATAAAACCCAGCGTACATTGAAAAGTCATTTGACTTGGATGTTGATGCTGATTAAACACATAATCACTGGTCAAAGAACCAGTTTAAAACAGAGATTTGACCATGATTTGGCTGAATCACTTAAAGCGGAAGTTCTAGGTCCGCTGTTTAGAAGCCCTGAAGGTTCTAAACAAACAGTTCTTCAGCCACTGCTGAGAACGCTGTGTTTTATTGTAAATCTCGGGCTCAGCGAGATCTCTGAAAAAACCCGGTCCGGTTACGTAAACACCGGTTCTCCTGAACAGCAGATCCTCCTGCTCCGGGCACTAGTCAGGGCACATCCGGTTGCGTACATTGAACCTCAGAAGAAGAAGAATAACATCCGTTGTGGAGGTGTTTCACGAGCGACAGTGTCTTCTGACTCTGGGTCTGACTCCGGGTCAAAGGTCGTCAAAGGGACTGCGGCTGGGAGTCGTGAAGAAGCTATTTTTAAACACTGTTAAAACAATGTTTTGATAATGAGTAGCAGTGCATCCACCGTTCCAGAGGGGGGAGCTGCGCTTCTAAGATAAGATAGTCCTTTATTAGTCCCGCAGTGGGGAGATTTCCAGAGCGGGTGGAGAGCTGGTTCTGCTGAATATGTCACTTCCTGGGTACTGGCCAATCACAACACACTCTGTCTTCTGGGTTAGAGAGTTGAGTCTCAAATCTCGCGGCTGGGAAACACCGTCAGAAAAGACAGATTTCTATCGGCTCGTTTTACAGCAACTAGGAGGTTTTTTAGCATAAAAACAAGTTAATATATGTAAGTAGACCTCCATAACTAACATATATGTGCAACAGGACCACTCTATGTGACCTTTAAGATATTATTAATTGTTAATTATTAACATGTTTGTAAACACAATAACTGGTTGCTAATTCTGAAAATACTCGTGTTTTTAACTGTGAACCTGCCACATCCTTGGGCTTTGCTTACTGAGTTAATTCCTCGTCCTTCTATGATTCCAAATATAGCATTGAGAGATCATTAACTCCCTTTTTTTTTTTTTTTTTTTGTTGATACATGTCAAACTCTGGTGACTGACTCTAATATAAGGAACCTGCGAAACCTGGGTTTATATCTGCAGTCTGCGTGCCAATCACCGGGCCCAAACAGAGAGGAGGTCCTCGCTTGTCCTCCCACAGCTGTATCCAGGCAGTGATTTCAGCAAAAAAAATAAAAAAATTGTACTTTTATAATACTAGCTCTGCTCAACCAGCGTGAGGTTTTTTCGGCGACCCACATCCGGTGGCAGTGCGATGGCGAATCGGATCGTAAAAACTCTTGCTGCATCCTGGGATCACACGGTTACGTGATCCGGGGAACCAGAGGAACCAATAAAAACCGATGGGAGTTTTAACCCCTGTAGCCGCTCACACACACACACACACACACACACACACACACACACACACACACAAACACACACCCAGCCTGGGTTGGCAGCCGATGAAAGAACGCGGCCTCTCCTGCCTGGACCGTGGCCTGCAGCCCGATGCCTATGGAGCGTTTATTAGAGAGGAGACTGTGTGCCATGTGCTGAAGCCCGGGCTGGAGGAATGTGTCTGGTCAACAGCAGATTACAGTTTAGAGGTAACTGCGAGGAAGTGTGTGTGTGTGTGTGTGTGTGTGTGTGTGTGTGTGCGCGAGCGCGCGCTTTAATGATAGATATAAAAACTGCATGTGTTGCCGTTTGGACAATCGGTCGAGAAAATCGCACGGCCGAGGAAACCAAACACACGCGCGCGGGTTTGGTGCGCGATCACAGCGTGTGCTGTGCGTTAGCGTTAGCGTAAAGCAGACATGATGGGAGGTAAGAATGTGCCTTTTCAGTTATTTTTACTGCGTGTGTGTGTGTGTGTTTGAATGCAGAACTTGGTGCTGGAACAAGAGATGGATGCAGCTATAAAACATTATCATGTTCAGTGTGCGAAATACCCATTAATAATCACGGTGAGGGGGGGGGGGTCCCATCTCCCATTTGTTGCGCAATACTGTTTCACCAGCCCAGGTGCCACGCTGCAGTTTTGGCTATTTTCCCTGTCAGATGTGGGCTTGTGTGTGGGCGTTTTTCCACAGCACTATTTGGAAAAGCAATTCATTAAAACATTAAAAATACAAAATTACAAATAAGATAATTGACATTTTGTCTGGTTATAAAGGATAAGAAAGCATGCAAAGTGTATTATGTATGTAGATCATATATGTAAAACTGGAATTAAAAAGATATTTAGAAAAAAAAACACGTTTTTCAATGACGCTGTAACATGTTTAAACTAGGGCTGAAGATTATGGCAAAAATATTAGTCACACTTATTTTATACTGATATCGAAATCATGATTAATGGACACGATATTCATTGATTTCAAAACTTGAGTATTTATTGAACCACCAAAACTCAACTTTAAATATCATTTGAAAGAACAGCCAGATATTACTCAGCCCCCGAAGTGATATGAGAAAAAAAAAAAAAAAGACAATTTTTTTTTTTTTTTTTTATCTCGAGTTTCAAAGTCCAAATCTCGAGTTTCCAGAATAAAATTTGAAAAAAAAAAAATGTTCCATCATTTTTTAAATCTCCAGATTCCAAAATATATGAAAAAAAAAAATGTAAAATTTTTTTTTCCACACACGTCACACGCTTGCTGCAGCTGCACGTAACACGGGTGCATTCAAGGTGTTTTTCAAGCAAAGGAATTTACATGCACGTCGCGCCGTGTGCCGCATTAATCGTTTTTCTTCGATTATAATTTTTTTATGATCGTGAGAAGCCAAATTCAAAATTATGAATTAAATTCAATTAATCGTCCAGCCCTAGTTTAGACCCTCCTCAAATTTTGCCTTTGAGGCTTTCAGGGGGTCTCCAGTGTTAATCAGGGGGGGTCTAACCCCCCCAGAACCCCCCTGTATTTCGCACAGCGATCATGTCGATGCAAGAGTTGCTCCTCAGTTTGACAGAAACAAAAAGACTCGCAACAACACTTTTTATGCCATTAGGGAAAATGAAATCATGGACTAATGCAGCACGTCCTTCAAGGCTGTTCCTTCCGACTGAGTCAAGGCCAGAAAGCGATAGATTCGGAAATGTCGCGCTTTCCAAGAATGATGGGTAAGTACAGTCGTCGTGTTCCGAGAAAAAGGAAAATGTTGAGCATCATTGCAGTTGCAAACGTGCGACTAAACCTAGATGAGTTGCAAGGACAAACACTCTCGGATAGTGTTTGTGAAGTTTGAGTCCAACAAGTATCGTCGAGGTCATCGTTCTGCACGTACTCCGGCTTCATTTTACGCTCCAAAGACATGCGGATTGGGATTAGGCCCATTGTAGGTTCTAAAATGGTTGTTTGTCTTGTTTTGGTCACTCTCACCCAGTGTCGTACAGGATTTTCTCCAACTCCACCCGAGACTCTCGATGTCACTCTGCTGGCGAACCGCGATGCTCAGGGTTTAGTGAGAGTGTGAAGTACTTTTGACCGTCATGTCAGCATCATGCGCTCTATTTCCATCATGGTAGGGCTTGGTTTGGAACGGTAAGTCCTGGATCAGGCTTGCCTTTTGACCCGAAAACAGTACATTTACTTGGTAGGCGAGGTGACCCGATGGCCGGGTTCAACGAGATACGTAGAGTGTGATGTCCAACAAAGAAGGACAACATGAAACGGACAACAATGGACGCCGTCAAGCAGATCCTTCTTTTCCTGCACGGTTTGTTCCTCTTCGTCAAAACTGGACGTTAAAGCGGACCTAGACCGGAAGTACCGATTAACGCTGTTTTTTTTAGTGTGTATCTGCGTCATTACCTTGTTTACGAAGCCCTGAAGGTTCTAAGCAAACAGTTCTTCAGCCACTGCTGAGAACGCTGTGTTTTATTGTAAATCTCGGGCTCAGCGAGATCTCTGAAAAAACCCGGTCACCGGTTACGCAAACACCGGTTCTCCTGAACAGCAGATCGTCCTGCTCCGGGCACTAGTCCGGGCACATCCGGTTGCGTACGTTGAACCGCAGAAGAAGAATAACGTACGTTGTGGAGGTGTTTCAAGAGCGACAGTGTCTTCTGACTCTGGGTCTGACTCCGGGTGTGCTGAATATGTCACTTCCGGGTAGTGGCCAATCACAAGAAAGTTGGGAAGCCGGGGTGAGAGTTGAGTCTGAAATATCGCGGCTGGGGAACATGGTCAGAAAAGAGGCTCGTTTACAGCAACTAGGAGGTTTTTGAGCATAAAAACAAGTTAATGTATGTAAGTAGACCTCCATAACTAACATATATGTGTAACAGGACCACTCTATGTGAGCTTTAAACTCTAGACAGTCGGTGTTTGCCTCGACTTCAATGGGTTATTTACTCCAAATACAAAGGAACAGCGTTGTTTTTCTGTCGCCCCAATCGGCCGAGTGTTGTCTTTACTCTGGTACCACAAGGGAACGGGTGCCCGCGGGAGTCCGTTAAGTTGGTACCAGTCTGCTATACTAATGGAAACACAGAACGAAACATAACCTTACTGTACCACAACCGAACTGTTGGAAACACGGCCATAATCGGCGATTCGCTCAAACACAACGTGACGCCAATGGAGCTCTCGACGAAGGTTGTTCCCACCGTTTTTTTGTCGGACAAATTGCACCCGATAATGCAGACATAGTGGATTACACATAATTAGCATAAATTAAGGCCAGATCATCCGCAACCGTCATTCGCGCAATGCATACGATGAATCGGCAGAAATGTTGTCTTTTGACAATGACAATATAACAAGGTGTATATATATATATATACAGACATATATAGCCATTAAACTCTTGCTTTAATGGATATTCTGTAAAACACAAAAGTACATTTACCCACCCTCAAGAACAACACAACAAAACAACACTTGTACACTCGCGCACACACACACACACACACACACACACACACACACACGCGCGCGGGCCGACTAAATTAGCATCCCAGCACTCTCATTTATGCCGTTTGGAACATTGGGGCGTCAGGGTCAAAGTCGCGTTCGTAAAAGGTGAGGCCAAACAAATGAGATTATAGCTGAATTTAGCTAATTATCATCATTTCCATTCCCTAACAGCCGGTAATATCTACGGCGTAATGGCGCTTGTCAGGTTTTATTGTCGTGTTTGTCTGGGAGGCTTTTGCTCCCTGGTCTCACCTGCTCCGAAACACATCGCCCATCCATTAGAATGCATTATGGAAATGAAATCTTTGTTGTTGTTGTTTTTAATATAAGCCTTGATATGACAAGTTGTTTTTTTTTTGTTTTTTTTTACCCCGATCTCTCGCTCCTCTCTTTTTTATGTGCGGCAGAGAAAGAGTAGGCCGTGAGAACGGAAAGTGCGATATACTGTATATTTATATCTTTATATATATATATATATGTGTGTGTATAAAGAGAGAGGAAAAGAAGTTTGCGTGCCAAGGTTAGAGCGAGCTTGAATTTGTGAAGGAGTAGCTATTACAGACAGACCTTTCAGAGGAAAATTGGACCCGTCTACCTTTTAAGGACGACATGCTAATTCATGTCAAAAAGGCTTTTAGTCGGGAGGACAAGACCAGAGGAAAGTGTTGCTGTGTTGTGTTACGTTCATTTCGGCTGATGTGCGCTCACACCGTCGTGTGTATTCGCGGCGGCGTGGAGGGGGAGGGGGGGTGGAAATACTGATACCGCGGATTTGCTTCACCGAAGACGGAAAAAGCCAAAAAAAAAAGAACATTTACATTTGATTATTTAGCGTTTGTGTCGAAGTGGCCGTCGGGATAAAAAAAAATACAGTCGAGGTTAATAATGATTACAAGACGGCTACGTCGCAGCGGGGGAAAGAAAACGCTGGGTCCCTTTTCAGGCAGTAAGAGTTTTCTACTGTAGATCTTTTCAAACACCGATAATTGAGTCAAACTTTGGTGACGTTCGTCTCCGGTTAAGTGTCGGAAAGCTGCTAATGCTAATAATTCACGCCGTGCACAAGTTTCAAAGGAAATGGCCTTGTGTTCGGAAGTGAATTGGCTAAATTAAGGGCCAATTCCATTTCCTTTCTTAACCCTTAATCTTAACTGGGCCTCAAAACCAAGTGTTGAGGGTTATTTTGTCACTTAGAAATGGGACACCCCTTAAATGCAGATACGTCTTCAGACTGTAGGGGGCAGAATAACGCGAAAAGCTGCGTCCAGTCTGTCAACTCCAAAGAAGAAGAAGAAGAAGAAGAACACATTTACGTCAGGATTATTTATGACGATCCGTTTGTCCGTCAAGTTATTAGGTTGTCAGTTAGTTATAAGATGATACTCATACAAATATTCAGCTGACAGTTACCACACACCACGACTTATTGAAAAGTAAACCATAGCAAACCATCGCTTGTCCGCAACCGGCCGACTATTGACAAAAGATCGTAAAATAAAAATAAATGTTACGCAACAATGACGTCAGTAATCCATAAAATGGGCTTAAACTAAGATAATACAATGGTTTTCATCATTTTTATATCTCTATTAACAAAGAAAATACTTCATTTGTAGCGTACTCGTTTCGCTGCGTTTGTTATGTCTCTAACGCGCAATGCATTCTGGGTAGCCCTTGCTCCCAAGGGTGGTCTTGGAAAATCTCGATATTGAGGCCGATACAGCCCTTAAGGCCACATTATACTTCTCCGACTGCGTAAAGCGTTATCCGTCTGCGTCACCACGTAGACCACTCGAGCCTTTATACTTCTGCGTCGTCGTGACGGATAGGCGCTGCAATTTCCCGCCCGATCAGTAGGGGTCGCTGCGCAAGGTTGTTGTGCTTTTGGCTACAGTGAGCAATGGCGTCCGAGGGAGAAAGACTGTTGTTGTTGAAACAGCGGCCGTTTGTCACTTTTCTGTGTTTCCCGGAACGCAGTTTTAAGATAATTTGAGGCGAGGAATTGGCCATTTAGAGTCTAAACATGTGCCGTGTGTGTTAAGATATGACGTATTTATAGTTCGGCAGCGACGAAGTCGGCGGGGACGAGCTCCGCCCTCTGTGGACGGTCGCTGCGCACTGTGAGCCGGCACAGAGCCGATTCGCTCGGCCTGTCCTGAGGACCAATCGCAGCTCTTGCCGTCTCCGTTGTCCCTTGACGGAGTGACGGACACTTAAAAAATATTCCGTGCACAAGGAGACGACGCAGAGGCTCTTCGACAGGTTCTGCGTCGACGCAGAGTCTCTGCGTTGGCTACGCAGAGCACTTTACGCAGGAGTATAAATTGGGCTTTAAACTCGCCCCTCAACTTAATTCGGGACAGCACTTGCACTAGAGGGAGTGCGCATTTTTGAGATTGAGGGTTAAGCAAGGAATTGGAACTCACCCTAAATATATTGGACACACTGGGAGAATCTGAAACACGGCCTTTTCGGAGAAAGGGCGACTGGAAACTGGTAGTTTTTCCCTCAACGTACAGTAAGCTTGGCCGTGCCACGAGAAAGAGTTCTGACAAGGTCAAGACTCGCCGATTTCCCCGTCCACCATCTTGGCGTCGTACTCACGGTGTCATGCTACAAGTGGCTCTGGGGTCGTTCTCCAGGATAATCTGATATGACGGTGAAAGGAGAGGTGGTGGAGGTGGTGGTGGTGGAGGAGGTGCATGTGGATCCTCCTGGGATCCCGGAGCTCTAAGAGCTCACACAATGAGGCAAAGAGCGGTGTTTTCCTTGAGCCGATAACCTCCTCACCTCCCTAGACACCGGCGGTTGTAAGAGTGGACACCTCCGCATACACTTAGAGCATTGGTTCTCAAAGTGCGGCCTGGGGGCCAATGGCGGCCCGCAGAAACATTTCTGGCGGCCCCACATTGAATTACAGTTGATAGTTTTAATCCAGGAGCGACTAAGCTTGTTAAATGTTTATTGGACATTACTGGATACAGACCAATAAGTGTAAACAAAAATACTGGGTATTTACCTGGTTTCTATATGGTGAATTTTAGTGTATTATTGTGTTATAAGCTGGTAATAAGCAGGTAGCTACAGCCCCCAATTACTAGCTATTTACCCAGTAAATATATGGTAACAGAAATGTGTTACTTGGTATTAACCTGTAATTAGAAGGTAAAGAACAATGGCCAAAATACTGGGTAATTACCCAGTAAATTATAAAGCGTTATTATATTAACGCTTAAATTACATTATATTAAAGCTTATATTACTTAACGCTAAACTGTAGAACTGCAATCTGGTCATTAAAATGATTACAAATGGGATTTATTTTTAGTTTTTTTTCCTTTGGCGGCCCTCAGTCCAATGTTGGGTTCCTAAATGGGCCCTCAGGTATCAAAACTATGACTCGAACTGGGACACCAGAAACAGAAAATAATTGGTTTTAGCCACGAAGCAAAATGGTCCCCTAACACAAATACATCTTAGCTTAAGTCTACACTACCCCAACTCTTAAAATTTGCAATTAAACACCCACTTTTAAGTGGAAACGGCTAATTTTGTTGCTTGGTTAGCCCCCGCTATCCTCCCGCACCAAACCCCAATAGAGAAAATCGGCGATTTTACATCGCAGCACGCAGGAGTTGTTGATCCACCGTTGCCACCAAAACTAAGTTAAAATGCGTCGTTTGGTGACTTTAGTGTTTGAAAATCGTCGTTCGGCTCGACTTGAGTCGCGCAAACTTACCGAACGAGGCAGCAGCGGAACGACAGCAACTGTTGTTTCCCAGTGAGATAAAAGTGACGATTTTCTCTATGGAATTTGGTGCAGGCGCAAATGAACTGCTCGGTTTAAAAATCCAGATCAATCACTAAAAATTGTGTTAAAATCTTCAATTAAAATCTATTGTTGTTCCATTTTCTTTCTTCTTTTTTTTACCCACTGCCCCCCCCACCCTCCTCCTCCCTTCTTCCCCCCCTCCCTCACTCTCTTCTTTCTTAGCGAGGCAGAAAGTGAAGGGTCTTTCATTTTTCCTGACACCCTTGTCCTTCAGCCTATTGATTGTCGACCGAGCTCGCGAGACCCTGTCAGCTGCTAATAGAAAGTGAAGTTCATCAGCCTCCACACACACACACACACACACACACACACACACACACACACACACACACACACACACACTCTGAGGGACCCTCCCATCAGCAGACAACCCGGTGGTGATGTACTATGGAAAGGCCAGCAAACTAACCTTTGCTCCTCTCTCCTTATTTCTTTCCAGAACTTGCTCTTCCCCACTGTTCACTCACTCCGTCTGTTTATTTATTTCGTTGCCCGCGAGTTTCATATTCCAGTTATTAATAATTTGCTGCATAGTAACCATTTAAAATTAAGGAAAAACAGTGTTATTTTACCTAGGTTGTACACGAAACACCAGATTTTGCAGTATAAAAGATATTTAAAATAACATTTGTTGAGTTTTTTTGTCTCAATGTCTCAAAAACAGGGCCACAAATTGTCCAACTCTCTCCTCTCTGGACGACAAAGATGCTGATTGGCCGCGAGTGAAATTACCGCAATAACCACACGTTGACTTTGACGTACAAACTTCCTCAAAGTTTTTTCCCCGACAGCACAAAGCGTTGCAACGTTATGAACAATTTAGTTTCGTGCGTTATCGAGAACTGTTACAAATGTGTTGTCATAAATGTGTCATTAATGTTACGAAAAAACAACGTTGCCTAAAAATGTTACCAAAACTGCTGTAATGTAACAAAAAATTAATTTAATTAGCTTAATTCCATAGCTTAATCGTGCACTCGTCTGGTAATTTATCAATGAAATATTGAGCCAATGACCGAGTACAGCTCGCCCTCGCCTTCCTTATATTTTATTACGACCTACGATGACGTCGTGACGTAGCCGCGGTCGCAATCGAGGGGTCGAATGCAAATTTTATCGCGGCGTTAAAAAGTGAAAACAAACGCTCGCGGCCCAGAGAATGATGACGTCGGAGTCAAAGGAGGACGCGAGTTAGCAACTCTGAATATCTGGTGAAGAGGGCGAGGGGGGGGCTGCACTCGGTCATTGCCTCAATATTTCTTTGAGAAATTACCAGACGAGTGCACGATATACGGAAATCTGGTTGAATATGACGTGGTTCGAAGCTTTAAACAGTACATACACAGGTGAGGACGGGAAAATATACAGTTTTATTGTGGTTTATGGTTAAAAAAGCACTTATAATAAGTTGAATGTGGTGGATTTTCACAATTAGGATGATTGTGAATGAAGAAAATGTGTTAATGTTTCATATGAATAGGTTTCTAGCTCACCTCACATACAGTCCTGGTGATTTTATTGTGAAGTGCCGACAAAATTTGGACAATTTTTTTTATTAAATTAAGCTTATTAAAATTTGGACACATTTTTTTTATTAAATTAAGCTAATTAAATAAAAATTTTGTCACATTACATAACATTTTTAGGCAACGTTGTTTTTTCGTAACATTAATGACACATTTATGACAACACATTTGTAACAGTTCTCGATAACGTACGAAACTAAATTGTTCATAACGTTGCAACGGTTTGTGCTGTCGGGGAAAAAACTTTGAGGAAGTTTTTACGTCAAAGTCAACGTGTGGTTATTGCGGTAATTTCACTCGCGGCCAATCAGCATCTTTGTCGCCCAGAGAGGAGAGAGTTGGACAATTTGTGGCCCTGTTTTTGCGACATTGAGACAAAAAAACTCAACAAATGTTATTTTAATTATCTTTTATACTGCAAAATCTGGTGTTTGTGTACAACTAAGGTAAAATAACAGTGTTTTTCTTCATTTTACATGGTTAATATGCAGCAAAGTGTTAATAACTGCCAGATATTGAAAGTTGAATTCTAGAAAAAAAATAGCGAAGGTGAGGCGTTTTGTCACTTTGTATTTCATGACACTTTTAAAGGTGCATTATGTAATAAATCTAAATCAACTGGCCATAAAATCCTCCTAATATGTCACAGAGACTCAGGAATAATGTTCATATAACTAAATATTTGCATAAAAAAAAATATTTTGCAGACTGCAAATCATGTTTATGTTTTGAAATCATGTTTTTTTCGCATGTGGCGCCACCTACCGCCGTCTACCAGTCATTGCAGTCAGTGGAGTCTCAGCTGCTGAGCGACCACGGGTTGCCAGTTACGTCAGAAAACGAAACCTAAAAGACCTCTGTATTTTTTAATTTGAATGTAGTAACCTTTTTTGGCCACATTCTTACATATGGCGCCTTTAAACAATGCGCGTAAGTTTTCTTTTGTATCTAAATGTGTTTTTGTTTTTTGTCCATTGTGACAAAAAAGTAGCGTTTCCTTAAAAATGTTGATGATGTCACAGAAACATTGTAACTCTCACTCTGTGGTTAGTAACTTTGTTTTTAACGTTACATTCGGTTATACTTTGAGATAAAGTTACAACATTTTGTTTCTGTTTTTGAAGGAAACAGATTGGAAATCAATTAATAAAGATAAAAAAATCCTAATAATTTCACATTGTCGTTCCACAATAACACAAACTGTCTCACTGTGAATACAGTGGCCGCGCTGAAGCCAATCACTTCACTTCCCCTGTGGTTCCCCCCCCCCCCCCACCACCTCCACCACCAAATGACCGAGTTTAAAAACTGAAATGTTTCCGTTTAGTTTAACCCAGTTCCTGAGCTAAAGTGAATGGCACTGATTACAGTGAACCAAAAAAAAAAAGAGAAATCAGCCCCCGCTCGTATCGCACGCGCGCGGCGACCATTTATGCACATGAACGTGTCACATATTATTACTTAAATTCACCAAAAGTGCTGGAGGAGCCTCGGGGGCTGTGAAGAGCTCCAATTTACCATCACATCTGTTTTAATGAGCTCTCTCTCTCTCACACACACACACACACACACACACACACATTTACCGTGTGTGTGGCTTTGCTTACACTCGACAAGCGTTTGCGGCATTAAATAATAATAATAAAATAAAAAATAAATTTAAAAAAAAACGAGGAAGTTTTCTTGACGTTTAACGCGCAGAGAAACTCGAATCTTTCGCCGCGACCGAGTTTGAAAACTTTGCAGGTTTTTGAAGGCTCTGAAAAACAAAAAAACTCCCAGAACCCACCTTGAGGTGAAGGAACACGCTCACTCATTTTCTTCCTCTCCAGCCTCTCCTCTGTCAGGTCTTAAGCCAAGACCAATAGCTCCTATTAGTGAGTGTGGCAGGCCGGCTGACAGCCTAGTCAATATCCATGAGAAGGCCACTTCATTAATGATCCCTTACTTGCTCAGAGGGCTGGAGGGAGGGAGGCGGGAGGGGGTGGGGGGATAAGCCACAGAGACAGGCGGCCACAGAGCAGCACAAAGGCCACAGACTGTTTTATTTTCAACCAGATACACTGACTGACAGTTAAAAGTACTGTACGGTGTATTTTATATTTTAAAAAAAAAATGCACTCCAGGGTTATATATAGAGCGAGAATGTGTCAGTGGAAGGAAAATAATATAGAGTTTAAGGCAGAGATGAGCTGATGTCACAATCGACGGATCTAATATCGGGGGAAAAAGTATCCAAAACCCTTAAATATCATTAAAAAATATCGTCACACCTCACTAATGTGACGTTTTCTGCTTATTACACTCTTAGAAATAAGGGTTCCAAAAGGGTCCTTGTGCAAGGGCTGAGGTTCTACCTGGAACCATTTGCTTCTGAAAAACCAAGGGTTCTTGGTAACACTAATGGTTCCAGCAACAACCATTTTTATCCAGAGAACCCTTTAGAACCGCTTTCCTGGATCAATAATTTTAATAGGGGTTCCAGGTAGAACCAGTTTCTACCTCTACCTGGAGCCAAAAAAGGGTTCTCCTCTGAGGACAAGCCATATAACCTTATATGGTTCTACTTAGCACTTATAACTTAGAAATAAGGGTTCCAAAAGGGTCCTTCTACAAGGGCTGAGGTTCTACCTGGAACCATTTGCTTCTGAAAAACCCTTTTCCCAAAGAAAGGGTTTTTCAAGGGTTCTTGGTAACACTAATGGTTCCAGTAAGAACCATTTTGATTGAGAGAGATCCCTTTAAAACCCTTTTCCTGAATAAAGGGTTTTAAAAATGTTCTTAGTGGAACCCTCCAAAACGGTTCGTACCAAAATAAGGGTTCTCCTATCAGGACAAGCCGAAGAACCTTATATGGTTCTACTTAGCACTTTTATTTTTAAGAGTGTACACTCTTAGAAGTAAGGGTTCCAAAATGGTCCCTCTACAAGGGCTGAGGTTCTACCTGGAACCATTTGCTTCTGAAAAACCCTTTCCCGAAGAAAGGGTTTTTCAAAGGTTCTTGGTAACACTAATGGTTCCAGCAAGATTTTTAGATCCTGAGAACCCTTCAAAGACCCTTTCCTGAATAAAGGGTTTTAAAAGGGTTCTTAGTGGAACCCTCCAAAAGGGTTCCAGGTGGAAACTTCATAAAAAGGTTCTACCTGTACCTCCATGCTTGCTACCACTTTGCACTTATACGAAGAGATGCTAACACAAGTTTGTCTTCATTGTACCAAACTGTATTTTGAGACACGTTTAAAGAAAACAACAACACTAGGAAAGCACACAAACTTTACGTGCTAATGTGTTGTGTTTCGCTAATTATTTTTGCACTGAGTGTTTTTGTGTTTGTTACTCCAGGGCCACCGTAGTTTGGATCAGTCTTGGTCCATATTCGCTCAAACTTGGTACAGAAAAACAACCAAAAATTCGCCCGTGCGATTGTGGATATTTTTTGCCTCCTTTGTGACTGTAATCACTGCTCTGTCCTTTTTGTCTGTTTGGTTAAAAGAGAATCCCATAATTCCTGATTAAACTTCACCGTTTCTGAGGCTGCAGTTTGAGCCGCTTTGTTGAACATTTTTCTGTAAATAGTTTTTTCTCGGCCGAGACCCGCGGTGCTAACACGGCACGCGTGACCCACGCATGCAGATAAAGGGTGAAAGGAGTCATTGTACAGAGAGCGATTCGGAGGTTACATGTGTTCTGACGGGAGGATTCAGCCGAGAGTTTGTTGTGTGTGTGTGTGATGAAGGTTTTCTCACAGAATGGCTGACAAGGACGAAGCCGGACGCAGCGAGAGCCGAACGGGAGGCGAACGTGGAGCTCGGGTGAACAGAAGAATGGAAAAAGTAATCACTTCGAGACACACAAGAAAAAAAAGGTCGAAAAAGAGGAAAAAGCCAAAACCAAACCTGACAAGGACGGTCGTAGTTTTACCTCCATTAGAGTCGGAATTATCTGGAACGTATAACTACATGGAAGGAACGAGTGGAAGACCTGGATCTGGAAGTGTTTCGTCTCCTCCAAAATCCAACGGACCTACTTCCAAATGTATGCAATTGGATAAACCTACAATAGATAGATAGATAGATAGATAGATAGATAGATAGATAGATAGATAGATAGATAGATAGATAGATAGATAACCAATCAGACCAAATCTCCAGTTGAGAAAAACGAGTCAACAAACGTTCTTGTTCTCGTTTCTAAGGAGCGATGGCGTCGATTTCCCGATGTAGCTCCGTAGAGCAAGTCGCTTAGCAACACCCAACAACACCGGAAGACAACTGCTCTTCGGTGGCCGCCATGTTGGATGGTACGCTAATGCCGCGAGACGTCCACTGCGAGCACGCCGGGGGGGGGGAAAAAAGTCTTCATAAAGTCTACGTAATTAATATACGTAACTACGATAAACCAGAAGTCTCAAACTCAAATGACCTCCCAGCATCTAGTCTGGCCAGTAGGGGGCCAGTCGAGTTAAAAAAACCTCAAACTTTTTGGGTTAAAAGCAACTATAGAGTAAGGTTTGGCAACGTGAGCGTAAAACAACCTAATATTCCATCATGAAATCACAATAAAAGTGTTTGTGCTGATAGATGTTTAAGCGATATTTCAAACCTCCAACCCATTTATTCTGTTGTTTGGTTTTCTTTAACCGTGTCTGTTTTCCCGTTTTATTTTGTAGACTGACTTCCTGTGTGTGTGTACCTGACTTCCTGTCTGCTCCGCCCCTAACGTGTTTCACCTGTGCCTCGTTAGTTTCACCTGTGTTTGATTGTTCCTGCCTCTATAAGTGGATTCAGAGGATTCACTCTCTGCTCCTCCGTGTCTTTGTTTGGTTCAGTTTGTTGTTGCGTTCCCAGTTTTGTCGCTAAAGTTTTGAGGTTTTTCTGTTTGTGTTTCACTTTTTGTGTCCTGACAACTTTCACTAACCCCTTGACAACTCTTTCATCCGACAATCTAAGGTGTTTTGGACAAAGGTTAGGACTTCTGTCATCCTCCCAGAGAGCACCACTGTCTCTGTGAAGGATTCTGGGAGAATGATGAAGGAAAAACGCAGATTTACGAGTCCCCCACTTCACCAGACACACATATCGAGCGTTTTGAACGCTAAATTATATCATTTGCTGGATTACAAGTAATTTAAAGCGACACAACGTCAGATTTCAACCTTCAAATGATCATCTCTGAGATTATTTTGATGGTCTGTTCTGGTCTGGTTTTTGGTCAGTTACGGCCTACGAATTCAGAAGTGTCGTCAATAAATAAACCAGTTATTGTGGCAATACCTCTTACCACCTGTAGAGGGAGCGCAAAAACTACTACATGTGTGTTGCGCTGGACAACACAGTGGTTATCTGGGTCTCTGAGATTATTTTGATGGTCTGGTTTTTGGTCAGTTACGGCCTACGAATTCATGGATATCGTCAACAAATGCACACGTTAATGCGACAATACCTCTTACCACCTGTAGGGGGAGCGGAAAAACTACTACACATCACTCGACGCACTTAATCTCATGTACGCACACGCGCTTTTACGCTTTGTGTTGTTTTTCGTAGCGCGTAAAGTGTGTGTTGCGCTGGACAACACGGTGGAGTTATATCTGCGTCTCTGAGGTTATTCTGATGGTCTGGTCTGGTTTTTGGTCAGTTACAGCCTACGAATTCGTAGCTATCGTCAACGTTACCTCGGCAATACCGCTTACCACCTGTAGGGGGAGTGCAAATACTACTATTCGTCGATTTAAGCATTTAACACGCGCACAATCTCAGGTACGCACTTACGCATTTCCTTGTTGTGTATCGTATTTTCGTAGCACGTAAAGAGTGTGTGTGTGTGTGTGTGTGTGTGTGTGTGTGTGTGTGTGTGTGTGTGTGTGTGTGTGTGTTGTACTGGACAACACGGTGGAGTTATATCTGCGTCTCTGAGATTATTCTGATGGTCTGGTCTGGTTTTTGGTCAATTACGGACTACGAATTCATAGCTGTCGTCAACAAATGCACACGTTACCTCTGCAATACCGCTTACCACATGTAGGGGGAGCACAAATACTACTATTCGTCAATTTAAGCACTTAACATGCGCATGTACACCTTTTTTCCTTGTTTTGTGTCGTTTTTCATAGTGCGTAAAGAGGTGTGTGTGTGTGTGTGCGTGTGTGTGTGTTGCGCTGGACAACACGGTGGAGTTATATCTGCGTCTCTGAGGTTATTTTGACGGTCTGGTCTGGTTTTTGGTCAATTACGGACTACGAATTCGTAGCTATCGTCAACGTTACCTCGGCAATACCGCTTACCACCTGTAGGGGGAGCGCAAATACTACTATTCGTCGATTTAAGCATTTAACACGCGCACAATCTCAGGTACGCAATTACGCATTTTTACCTTTCCTTGTTTTGTATCGTATTTTCGTAGCACGTAAAGAGTGTGTGTGTGTGTGTTGCGCTGGACAACACGGTGGAGTTATATCTGCGTCTCTGAGGTTATTCTGATGGTCTGGTCTGGTTTTTGGTCAGTTACGGCCTACGAATTCATAGCTATCGTCAACAAATGCACACTTTACCTCGGCAATACCGCTTACCACCTGTAGGGGGAGCGCAAATACTACTATTCGTTAATTTAAGCATTTAACTCGCGCACAGGTACGCACTTTCGCATTTCCTTGTTTTGTGTCGTTTTTCGTAGCACGTAAAGTGTGTGTGTGTGTTTGTGTGGGGGTGTGTGTGTGTGTGTGTGTGTTGCGCTGGACAACACGGTGGAGTTATCTGCGTCTCTGAGATTATTCTGATGGTCTGGTCTGGTTGTTGGTCAGTTACGGCCTGCGAATTCATAGCTATGTCCTCGGTAATACCGCTTACCACCTGTAGGGGGAGCGCAATTACTACCATTTTCGTCAATTTAAGCATTTAACTCGCGCGTAAGGTACGCACTTACGCATTTCCTTGTTTTGTGTCGTTTTTCGTAGAGCGTAAAGTGTGTGTGTGTGTGTGTGTGTGTGTGTGTGTGTGTGTGGAGTTATCTGCGTAATAGAATTACGTGAAGAGGCCACTCAGAATTAACATAAAACAGACTCAAAATGTAAATTGTCTTTTGTGGAAATGTAACGTGAACACTCTCTCTCTCTTCTTTTATTTCCTGTTTCTGCAAACTGATAAAAACCTCTCTCACACACACACACACACACACACACATTCTTCCACACATTTTTTTTTTTTTTTTTTTTTGGGTGCAAATACTTGAGAGGTGTGTGTTCCGCTGACATGTGTGAAGCTAAATGCCAACGTACCATTTAAGAGAGAAAGGGCAGCGGCACATCCAACCTTTGTAGTGTGTCATTCAGGGGTGCGTTCGCCACCGTCGCCGCCGCCATCGCTGCTCACACACATATATATATTAAAAAAACGGGGTCTTCTCCATCCCGCCGTGCCATCGCAGATCTCTTTCACCCCATCAGGCTGAAAAAAGAGAAGCCAGAACATCTGTCAAACACCGAAATAGCGACGCGGATTCTCCGTATTTGTGGCTTTTAGCTGCGCTTTTAATAGCAAAAACGCTCCATAATGACGATTTTCCCTCCACTCGCGTCCTCGCGGTGATGATGGGCACTTTGGCGTATGCATTTTAGTCATTCAGGGAGTTTGATAAAGCTGCAATCTAACCCTCCTTCCTCCTCCTCCCTCCTCCTCCTCCCTCCTCTACACAGCAAAAGGGAAAAGGCCACCTCTTTGTCACTAAATGCCTCTCCCATTCATTCATATGACAGCAAAGTAGTTTGTCTTTTCCCACGGTGAAATGCCAGATTTGAAAGCCCCTCCGTTCGATTAATGTTTAGAGTTGGGGCGGCCGCGGCAACCTCTAATCCAGGAAGTATTTCACAGTCAAATAAGAGCCTCGCTAATTTGGGGGATGGGGGGGGAGGCTTTTTGACATTTTCGGTGGATTCACGGGGGAATATTTTTCCACTCTCAGAAGAAGAAGAAGAGGAAGAGGAAGCGACAGCAGCAGAAGTGTTTCACCTCTAATGCAGATTTAAGCAGAGTCGTCTCCAATGTTGACGGAGGCGGCGTTAGCGTCCACTTTGCCCGCGTTGTCGCTACGTTTCAGAGAAAGGGCAGGAAGAGGACGGCGGGAAATAAACGGTGGAAATCAGTAAGACAGTAAAGTTAATTTTGTGTTTGTTTTCTGACCGATTATCTCTTGCGTTTTCTTATCCGAACAACGTGACACCGGCGTCTTTTATTGAATCACCTGAAGCGTTGGACAGTTTTGTCCAAAATCTCCTTGAATTTATGGATATAGATAAGTTACACATGTCTTATTTGGCAATTTGGAATTGATAATAAGAGAAATAAGTCATTCCAAGCCACAGAGTTGAGCCTACGCTAACGTGCCACTTTATTAGGTACACCCCTCTTCTACTGCTTTTTCTCATAAATATCCTATCAGGCAGCGACTTAGTGCATTTAGTCAATTAAAAGTGGACAAGACGAGCAGCGATTTAAGTGATTTTGAACGTGGTATTTCCAGGAAATGTGGCTCCGCTGGGATTTTCACACACAACCATCGCACGGTTTTATGGAGAATGGTCCAAATGTTTGATGTCAGTTGGTGTTCCGGTCTTTTTATCCATTAAAAGAGAAAAGAACACAACGAAAGCCACTCCACTGATTTTAACTGAATTTCTCTCAGTGATTGGGCGTTTTCTTCAGTTTCTTCACACAGTCTAAAAACTCATTGGACACTCTGAAGCAGAGGCCCCAAACTCTTTAAAGCAGCCCTTCATATATGGCTTAAATAGTTATTTTTTTTATATTCAAAGATTAATTTAGCATTAAAATTTCCAGTTGGGCTGCAACTAAGGATTATTTCTAGAATTGATTTTAATCCTTCCATTCTTTTCTCAATGAATCGAGTCAAAAAATGTTGATCGGTGTTTATTAAGACCTGGAAAAAATGATGTTTTTAATAATGAGGATTTATCTGTCCAGTGGATACATATATGTTATATATGACGACAATGTGCCTGCTCGAGCCTGCAAACGATCACTTTTCCGAATGCTAACTGCCGTTAGCTCCCAGTAGCCTCTGTCGCTGATGTCATTTCCTATCCCTTAAAGGTGCATTATGTAATAAATATAAATCAACTGGCCATAAAATCCTCTTAATATGTCACAGAGACTCAGGAATAATGTTCATATAACAAACTGAACTCACCAACAACAACAGTACATGTTTATGTTTTGAAATCATGTTGTGGCGCCACCTACCGCCGTCTACCAGGCATTGCAGTCAGTAGAGTCTCAGCCGCAGAGCAACCACCTGTTGCCAGTTACGTCAGAGCTACAATGGCGAAGAAAACGAAACATAAAATACCTTTTAAGTATTTTGAATTTGAATTCTGTATTCTTACAAATGACGCCTTTAAGTTTACGTTTTCGCACTTCTTTTTTTAAGGTGGACCTTTAAGGTGGACCTAAAGAGATACTACTAATATAAACCGAGCGTTGTGAACAGGACTGTTTTGTTCAGTGTGATTGAACTGCTGTGGTGCTTCTTCCTTAAGGTGTTTTGACCAAACCATGTCACAGACATGTTCATTAGGCTAACTCGGAGAATTACGATATAATATGGGACCCTTTGACGTCATTTATCGTTAACCCAGTTCATAACTTCATCGTGACACTTTTTCAGAGAATTCTGCAGAGTCTGAGTCAGTGTTTCGCTTTTTGAAATGACAAAAAGAAAATAACGTGAATCGTTATAAATTCGGGTTTTTCTCGTCCACTCTGCTGTGGTTCCCTCTCCTCTCTCCTCTCTCTCCTCTCTCCTCTCTCCTCTGTCACTTTGTCAGATGTGTTATGCAGTTTGGTTAAATAGAAAGACCTTTGAAGTTGTAGTTACTGAGCCGGCAGCTCATCTCTGCTTTGTCTGCCCTCCTCTCTCCTCTCTCCTCTCTCCTCTCTCCACTCTCTGTCTGTCTCACTGTAGGCGAACACCATGATTCATGTACTTCTTGAGAAGACCACCATTAATTTCATGTAATACAGCTTTTATCTCCGTCCCTGGGCCTGATATCTCTTCCATTTTCTCTCCAACCACCACCGTCTCTTTTCTCCGTGTCCTTTCCGACTTCGCCGCCTCACACTTTTTCACTCTCGTGTACAATCGTTTTTTGATTCCTTCGCCTTCGCCGCTGTCGTCGTCTCAGCTTTTACCAGCTTTTTAAATCTTCACTGCCATTTTCACAATTTCCTTTAGGGCACGACAGCCACGTTGTTCTATTCCAAACTGATCCACGTCAGATTTGACGGTTCGGTTTCTTACGTTCTAGCTCAGCACACGAGTCACGTGACCACGCAGCAGGTATAAATCTGATCTTAGTCCACATTCTGAAGTCACACAAGTCTGATTTGGCAATTTTGGAATTGATCATGAGCGAAAATAATCACATCTGAGTCACTCCAGGCCATGAAATTGAGCCTACGCTTATGTGCCACTTTATTAGGTACACCTGTTCTACTGCTTTTTTAACAGAAATATCTTATCTGACAGTGACTTGATGCATTTAGTCAATTAAACGAGCAACTGACGATTAAATCGAGGTGATTTAAGTGATTGTAAGTGACTTTTTATGGAGAATGGTCCAAAGAAATAAGAAATTATAAAAAATATCCAACGTTCTGTCTCTGACAAAAGTGATAGAAATACCGAAAACCATAACTGAAATAACCAACTTGTTCCAGCCAATTCAAAAGAACCTTGATTCAGATGATCTACACTGCAAAAAATATATATATATATATTGGCCTAAAAAGTAAAATTGTGCCCTCAAAAAAATCTAAATTTAAGTAGAAAAAACAATTAATTTTGAGCTAAAACAATGTTTTTTAATGAAATTTCAGCTGCTCTTGTGTGCATTAATAATAAAATGCACACATTTTCAGCTAAATCAAAAAACAGATGTCTAATTTCAAGTAAAGATTTCCGACACCATAAAATTTCTTTACAATTTTCCTAAATGTTGCCCTTTTTTGTTGTTTTTTTTTACCCGTTTTTCCTCAATTTACGGCAATTACGGTCAGATATCAGCTGTATATTTACTTAATGAATTTCTTTTCCTCAAACAAGAAAATGTGATCCAATTTAAAAAAATATAATTTTTTACAGTGCACAGCAGCAGAGAACCACACAGTACACTTCATTATTATTATCACTACTACGTCATGTGTACCTAATAAAGTGGCCGAGATCATCATCATCATCATCATCATCATCATTGGTCATTTTCCCTCCACACTCACTGACATGATCACTTCACTGTTACTGTTATTACCGTCATTAGAACCATTAGAACCATTAGAAACATTGTTGCCGCGTCACCGTCGATCAGATCGCTCGATACGTCCACGTTACGACCGCCGTCGTCTTCATTATCATCAGAACAACGGCGATTACAGCCATTGTCACGTTATCACATCATCATCAGGGGAAATTGACGCGTGTGTGTGTGTGTGTGTGTGTGTGTGCATGTGCGTGTGTGTGTGTGCGAAGCCATTTTAATCAACCGCCGCCGTTTTCGTGTCAACGTCGTCAGTCACATTGATTACAGCTTCAATAAAGTCGTGTAAATACATGCATATTATATTATATTATCAATATAGAGGAGTCTTCAGCCTTTGTGTGTCTGTCTCTATAATATACACACACACACACACACACACACACACACACACAGCCTGCAGTGGCCACTGAGTCGTGGAAATGTCAGAGGTCAAACTCATGTCAACGCTTAAGTGCTGCTCACCCTGAGCCACCGTAAAGGTCGCCACCATGGTGACAGCTCAAGTTTAACGTACGCAAACGAAACTCAAGTTTAACGTACGTGAACGAAACTCAAGTTTAACGTACGCGAACGTAACTCAAGTTTAACGTACGCAAACGAAACTCAGGTTTAACGTACGCGAACGAAACTCAAGTTTAACGTACGCGAACGTAACTCAAGTTTAACGTACGCGAACGTAACGCAAGTTTAACGTACGCGAACGTAACGCAAGTTTAACGTACGCGAACGAAACTCAAGTTTAACGTATGCGAACGAAACTCAAGTTTTAAGTACGCGAACGAAACACAAGTTTAACGTATGCGAACGAAACTCAAGTTTAACGTACGCGAACATACTCAAGTTTAGCGTACGCGAACGAAACTCAAATTTATCGTACGTGAACGAAACTCAAGTTTAACGTACGCGAAGGAAACTCAAGTTTAACGTACGCGAACAAAACTTAAGTTTAACGTACGCGAACGTAACTCAAGTTTAACGTACGCGAACGAAACTCAAGTTTAACGTACGCGAACGTAACGCAAGTTTAACGTACGCGAACGAAACTCAAGTTTAACGTATGCGAACGAAACTCAAGTTTATCGTACGCGAGCGAAACTCAAGTTTAACGTACGCGAACGAAACTCAAATTTATCGTACGTGAACGAAACTCAAGTTTAACGTACGTGAACGAAACTCAAGTTTAACGTACACATACTAAACTCAAGTTTAACGTACGCAAACAAAACTTAAGTTTAACGTACGTGAACGAAACTCAAGTTTAACGTACGCGAACGTAACTCAAGTTTAACGTACGTGAACGAAACTCAAGTTTAACGTACGCGAACGTAACTCAAGTTTAACGTACGCGAACGAAACTCAAGTTTAACGTACGCGAAAGTAACTCAAGTTTAACGTACGCGAACGAAACTCAAGTTTAACGTACGCGAACGAAACTCACGTTTAACGTACGCGAACGAAACTCAAGTTTAACGTACGCGAACGTAACTCAAGTTTAACGTACGCGAACGAAACTCAAGTTTAACGTACGCGAACGAAACTCAAGTTTAACGTACGGGAACGAAACTTAAGTTTAACGTACGAGAACGTAACTCAAGTTTAACGTACGCGAACGAAACTTAAGTTTAACGTACGCGAACGTAACTCAAGTTTAACGTACGCGAACGTAACTCAAGTTTAACGTACGCGAACGTAACTCAAGTTTAACGTACGCGAACGTAACTCAAGTTTAACGTACGCGAACGAAACTCAAGTTTAACGTACGTGAACAAAACGCAAGTTCAATTTATGTGAACGAAACTCAAGATTATCGTACACGAATAAAACTCAGGATTAACGTACATGACCAAAACTCAAGTTTAACGTACGCGAAGGAAACTGAAGTTTAACGTACTGGAACGAAACTCAAGTTTATCGTACGTGAACGAAACTCAAGTTTAACGTACGCGAACGAAACTCAAGTTTAACGTACGTGAACGAAACTCAAGTTTAACATGTGTGAACGAAACTCGAATTTAACGTACGCGAACAAAACTCAAGTTTAACGTACATGAACAAAACTGAAGTTTAATGTACATGAACGAAAGTCAAGATTATCGTACATGAATGAAACTCAAGTTTAACGTACATGAACGAAGCTGAAGTTTAACATACATGAACTTATTTTACTTATTTTAATGTCATTAGGAAAATATGACATGTAAAATGTATGATTTCTTCTTCTACACATTAATTTTTATCAAACTTATACAAAAATGTTGCATGTCAATGTATGAAAAACAGGAAAATATGTTTAAAAATTATGATTTTCGGGCAAATACTGATCTGTTTCATGAATATAAACAATATGATGAGGACAAAATCCCCCAAAACGTTATTTTACTTGGATTTTTTTTATATATATATGAGATTTTTATCAATATAACCATCACTTTAACCTCCGTTCTTTCACACACCATCGTTCATTTTCATCAAACTTATAGCAAAAAGGGTTGCGTGTCAATATGTAAATGTTGTATATTCAGTGTTTTACCCTTTGGAATTAGTAGATGATTCATCTCAAGGAGGTTATTTGTGCAATACAATGTAATAAAATTGTATTTTATTACTAAACAATACATTTAGTAGTATATGTAGTATCTTTAAAACTCTTTCTTTGTCCCGTTTAGTCACAAAAAGGTATGAATGTGTTGCGTTTTTAAATAAAGGTCAACATTTAAGGAGAATAAAGCATAATAAACATGTACGTTTTTGGAAGAATCTACAGTTATTACAGCTTTTTCTTTTTGATGCGTACAGTACATTTATTACGTAGTACGGTGTGTGTGTGTGTGTGTGTGGAACATATACTTATGTGCTCTTACTTTGAAAGAGAGAAACCACTTTACATGCAAAGCATACAGTGTGTATTTAAATGGCCTTTATATTCCTGCCGGTCCACTTTGCCTTCACCGATTCCCCTTTGTTGTTCCCCCCTCTCTTTTTCTGGCAGAATGAATATCTACACTCTGCAGCACCGCAGGGGGTCCACTGTGTGTGTGTGTGTGTGTGTGTGTGTGCTGCACAACGAGAAGGGTGTGTTTAGACAGCTAACGTATGTTAGCAACAACCCCCCCCCCCCACACACACACACACACACAGGGCTTCATATGGCAGACTGGTCCACCCTCCATCTTGCTCAGCCAGGCCTCACGCTGGGCAGGACACGCCTCCAACGACATCCACCAGGACACGACGGCTCGCATATGGAAACCTTCCTTCCTTCCTTCCTTCCTTCCTTTCCGTCGGGCACTTATCTTCTCCAGATGGATCATTCCGTAGCGCAGAGGACGGTTAAGGAAAGTGTGTTTTGGAAATGGCACAAAATATACATTTAAGTGCGAGATAGCAGTAACCGTCGCAAATGTATTCTGACAGCGGCGGTGAATAGTAAGCTCACAGGTAGATATAAGAATAAGATGTATGGACTATATACACAGAATAAGTTTTTTTTTTTCTTTTTTTAAAGGGTTTAAAAATACTGTATATCGAAAGAAAAAAAAAAAGGTTGAAATTTACCATCATAATAGTCGGCATCGCCCTGAACAAGGATCTGTTGGAAATATCTGGAAACCTATTAAGAAATAATTTTAATGAATTTTTGAAATTCAGGAATTTATCCATTGGCCCTGATGCACTTTGACAGTGAGCTGACTTTCTTCTCGAAAAAAAAAAGTATCTCGGAATGACTTGAAATTTACCATCATAATAGTCGGCATCTTCCTGAACAAGGATCTGTTGAAAATATTTGCAAACCTATTAAGGAATAATTTTAATGAATTTTTGAAATTCAGGAAATGATCCATTTGCCCTGATGCACTTTGACAGTGAGCTGAGTTTCTTCTAAAAAACAAAAAGTATCTCAAAATGACTTGAAATTTACCATCATAATAGTCGGCATCGCCCTGAACAAGGATAAGTTGAAAATATTTGCAAACCATTGAAGGCATATTTTTTATTAATTTTTGAAATTCAGGAAATGATCCATTTGCCCTGATGCACTTTGACAGTGAGCTGAGTTTCTTCTCAAAAACAAAAAGTATCTCGGAATGACTTGAAATTTACCATCATAATAGTCGGCATCGCCCTGAACAAGGATCTGTTGAAAATATTTGCAAACCTCTTAAGGAATAATTTTAATTAATTTTTGAAATTGTGTAAACATTGGTGTTTGCCGTGTTTTAGTGACAGACTCTTAGTTTACCCACAAAAAAAACAAAAAAATGTCCTATATAGCTTCACTACCCTACGTAAACAAAGACACACAGAGACAGATAGTGAGGTTAAAAAAAAAAACCACATGAATGACATCAGGCAGGTTATGAATCAGTTTATCACCGCTCACCTCCCAGGTCTCAATCTCGCTCTCATCATCTCCACCTTTTTTTTCCTCCGGAGTTCACCGAGGCTCCAACGATGCCAGCAAAGGTCAGAGCGTGTGATTTATCGGTGGCCTTCTGGGGAGGAGAGGCCGTCTGTGGACCTGAGATTCCCGCCGTGTCCCTGGATCACAGCCAAAACATCGCTGACACCAACAAGATGCTGCCGGCAGACGAAAAAGCTTGTCTCGCCCTCCCCCCCCCCTCCACACCATTGTGCCCGTATCATGTGGACACTACGGTGTCTGATATGATATGTCTATATTTACTCTATATGTTCAATAAAATGTGTCTGGAGGTTATTTTGGAGGTTAGTTTTATTACTCAGGATGCTGAGTGTTGGAGACACCCACGAGTCTCTTTTCTACTTCCTTTTCTGCGCTAATGACAATGTTTTTAACTTGGTTGATCTAAGTCTTTCTGCAAATATAAATAATATATAACCCCTCCCCCTTTTAATATTTCACTTCTAATAAGGAAATTATAAGGACGTGGCCTTGTGATGCCAAAACCCCATCAAGTATGGACAGTCGCTCGCAAATTAGCCAAGTGAATTAACTCCCGAAGTCGCCCCCCACTTGTTTCCGATCAATGGTATCGACCGAGCCGCTAATGCCAGAAGGAGGAATCATCGATTGTCCGACCTGACATGACAAGGTCTCCCTAAAAAAACTGTTAAAAATGTGAAAAGTTACATTGAACTTTTTAACTACATTCTCATCCGTTGAAGATCAACATCAACGCCCTCGATATGTGAGGCCGTTTTGACCCCGAAACAAATCATTAAACTCTTTGAAAATGTGTTCGTAATATGATAATTTCAAGTCGTACGAAGACAAACGAGTGTCTGTTTGCTCCTCGTTAGTCTCCGTGTCTGCGTCTAGGTTTATGTCCGTAAGATAATTGGCGGAAAATGAGAAACAAAAAGGCGTAAAATCCCACGAGTCAAAGCCCGGCAGTGTGTGTGTGTGTGTGTGTGTGTGTGTGTGTGAGGATTATGTAACAGAAACACAGGAAGTTGATAAAACTGAAAACACTGCAAACGGACGTTTGAATTCAGGGATGTCGGAAAGAAACAAATGATATCACATACGAAGATCACTAAAGATATTTTACATATATTACATAAGAATTCACATAATTAACCCTTAAAAAACTTACTTATTTGTTCCTAGTGGCCAAAAATGTGACCTTCCCAAAAACTGCTGTAAAAACATGATATATTCATATTTTTTCCACTTTAAATGAGTCAGTCTTATATATATATACATATATATATATATGTATATATATATCAAAGTTTAATAATTTATTTTTGTAATTTTCACCCTTTTTTTTTACAATAATTCCCATAAAATACATTTCAAGGACAATTTGATTATAATAATTATTAGGCCCTGGGATGATGAATCAGAATTTAATCAAATATAATATGGAAATACTACAATTAGTATCGTATTTGTGTCAAAAACACTGTCTTTTTGCTTTCATTAATGATCATGTTTGGTGGCTTTATTACCCGTGAAAATGTTGCCAAAAATTTTAAAACCTGAAAAAAATTCAACATTATATTGATTTTTTTCCCCCATAAACGTAATTTCCAAACTTTTTTCAAGTTTCAACAACTGTATTTTTTGACAGAAATATACACTTTCTAGCTTTAATTAATTTGCCAGTTATTGCTGTAGCGCCCCCCAGTGGGCTGTTGTGTTATTTTGCATTTTGATGCGGCATAGCTCAATTTCTTGGTATCTTACCCCGTACTTCCCAACTATTGGCTGTCGCATGTCCAAATTAAATGTTTTACTGCATTTATTCATTCATTTACTTGATATAAACTACTCCATAGCAGCTTCTAGTGGCCAAAAATCGAACGGGTGACCTTTAATTTCCCTACTGTAAAGTGTCAGAATAAAAGTCATGTCCTCATGTACGAAGCCTCGGACATTTACTGGCATAATAATGCATTCCTCAGAAGCTGTGTCTTTATTAAATGTCATTTAAAACTGGATAAATTAAAAGAACTATATTTTTCACATAATATATATATATATTTTTAAAAAAGCACTTAGCTTCAGATCTATTTTCTTCTTCCTCTCCTTTTCTTTATTGAAGACCGACACTCGTGATTCTTCCTTGCGCAGCTCGGCGTCGTCGAGGGGAGGGAGGTGTCGCTAAAGTGTCATTTGGATGAAAGAGTCATTGAGGCTGAACAAATACACCGATAAAGCCTCTTAACTATTATCCAGCGTCGACGATTGAAGGTACAAGCACATTGCACTGTGGCTGACACCAGTGTGCGCTCACCTCCATTCCGTTTGATAATAAGTGCAGGCGTTTGTAGCCGCGCATGGTAATTCATTTAGAGAAAAAAATTGCACTGAATGAATCTCAGTCTCGCATTGTACGACCCGACGCAAACCTTGACTGCGTTGACACGTCGGTGGCAGCGGAACTCGACTCGGATGAGGAGAAGCGCGCCTTCCATTTTTGTTGTTTGCTCAAGACTTTGTGTGGTTTCGCCGGCGGCGGCGGCGGCGGCGGCTATTCAGCGGCAAAGAGCGGGAAAAAATGCCACTTTGTGAGTGAAGTGGTGATAAAAGTGTGGAGTGCAACCTCAAGGCTCTCTCGCAAAACAGGGATTGAATTAAGACGGAAAATAAACAGAAGCGTTGACGTTTGCATCGGGGAGAGCTTGCGTTCATTGAAATGCACGCTCATCTTTGTTGGAGGGTGGAGGGTGTGAAGGGGGGGGGAAACATTCCTTGACCTTCGTCACGGTGGTAGCATTTCCATTCTTCGGTGAAAAAAAGAAAACACTTCTAAAAGCTGTGATGTGTTTACACGTGTGCCGACGCCGCAGCAGAGGCTTGATTTCTCGACTCGCTTTGTCTTTTCAATGCCGCGGGGTTTTTTGAAAGACGAGGCGAAGGTGGAACCTTTGGCCCCCACCGGGGGGGGGGAGGTCCGAGTCCAGACCAAAGACGGCAGATCGAGACATTTGCGTGCGGTCAAAACCGTTGGGAAACCGTGAAAGGACGTCAAGGACAGGACGACGCAAATGCGAGCCGAAAGGGAAGCATTGAAGAAAGTCATAATATTAAAGATTTTTGAAAGAAGGAATGTATTTTTTAAATTCATTTTTGTTCTACGTGATATTGTTGCATCACTTGTTACGCAGACGACATTAAAGTATATTTACAAGAAGGAAATAATGTCGAACTTCATAGTCACTCAATTATATTTTACAGCAAATACAAAACGAAATAGACCTATTCTCAAGCTTCAATTGTCTGAATTTGAGTTCTGTATATTGAGTTTTATCACAATGTCTGGTTGATATGTGTACGTTTTGTTGAACTCGCGTACTTGTGCTGCGTTCCATTTACATCGTCACGAGGAGGTCCGAGTTTCGACCACAAATGTGAGGCAGAAATTGTCTGAATTTGAGTCCTGAATATTGAGTTTTATCGCAATATCTGGTTGATATATGTGTACGATTGTGCTGCGTTCCATTTCACCATTTCCGACCACTTGTTACGCAGACGAGTTGGGATAAACCAAGTCACAACCTAAAAAATGGAAGGTTGGAAATTCCAAGTTTTGACCACAAATGGGAGGCAGAAATTTCTACGTGATATTGTTGCATCACTTGTTACGCAGACGACATTAAAGTATATTTACAAGACGCAAATAATGTCGAACTTCATAGTCACTCAATTTTATTTTACAGCAAATGCAAATGAAAAAGTTGTATTCTCAAGCGTCAATTGAATGAATTTGAGTTCTGTATATTGAGTTTTATCGCAATATCTAGTTGATGTGCGTACGATTCGTTGAACTCGCGTACTTGTACTGCGTTCCATTTACATTGTCACGAGGAAGTCCGAGTTTCGACCACAAATGTGAGGCAGAAATGTCTATGTGATGTTGTTGCATCACTCGTTACGCAGACGACATTGAAGTATATTTACAAGAAGGAAATAATGTCGAACTTCATAGTCACTCAATTTTAAGATGAATAAGTCTTATTCTCAAGCTTCAATTGTCTGAATTTGAGTTATGAATGTTGAGTTTTATAGCAATGTCTGGTTGATGTACGTGGTATGTGTACAATTTGTTGAACTCACGTACTTGTACTGCGTTCCATTTACATCGTCACGAGGAAGTCCGAGTTTCGACCACAAATGTGAGGCAGAAATGTCTATGTGATGTTGTTGCATCACTCGTTACGCAGACGACATTAAAGTATATTTACAAGACGCAAATAATGCCGACCTTCATAGTTACTTAATTTACAGATATTTTTAAGCAAATGCAAACGAAATAGCCTTATTCTCAAGCGTCAAATGTCTGAATTTGAGTTCTGAATATTGAGTTTTATCGCAATGTCTGGTTGATATGCGTACAATTTGTTGAACTCACGTACTTGTACTGCGTACCATTTACATCGTCACGAAGATGTCCAAGTTTTGACCACACATGGGAGGCAGAAATGTCTACGTGATCTTGTTGCATCACTCGTTACGCAGACGACATTGAAGTATATTTACAAGAAGCAAATAATGTCGAACTTCAGGCACTCAATTTACAGATATTTCTTAGCAATTGCAAACGAAATAGACTTATTTTCTCGCTTCAATCGTCTGAATTTGAGTCCTGAATATTGAGTTTTATCGCAATATCTGGTTGATATATGTGTACGATTGTGCTGCATTCCATTTCACCATTTCCAATCACTTGTTACGCAGACGACATTGAAGTATATTTGCCACAAAATTTCGCATTTTTAGTGACTCAATTTACGCACAGTTTCTTAGCAAATGCGAACAAAATAGACTTATTTTCTCGCTTCAATTGTCCGAATTACAGTTGTGAATGTTGAGTTTTATCGCGATGTCTGGTTGCTAAATGTACGATTTGTTGGAATCGGAATTTAAGTCGGAAATAGTTGTCACCATATGGAAGGCAGCATTATTGTAGCCATTTAATTAAGACACTGTATGAAAGTTGTCAGAAATTCCTGATATACTATCTCAGGTATAATTACAACTAAGAATAGATTTGTATTTGTTCACATTTTCTTGTCTTTTTGTGTCACTTACTTATTTCATTAAAGCGAAACCCGAGTGTCTTTTAATTAAAGTTGAACTCATGTACTAAAGTCAAGCATAACTTGATAATTTGATTGGATTAGATAATCCTTTATTAGTCCGGTACAGATATTAAAAAAGTAGAAGATAATGCATGTGGGAATTAAAAAAAATATTGAAAAATACGCTTGTTCCATCACAATTAAGAGAACACACAGGATTGTCATTATTAGTGACAGGTTATAATATATACATACACTTAACATGAAATATTAAAAGTGACTAATAATGTCACGTGTGCCATGTATTAAGTCAAAATGTCATTTTTGCTGTCAAACCCACAGAGTTATAAGAAAAACCTAATTATTTACTGCGGCAGCAGAGAATAAATAAGCGCACAAGGATTATTTTGTTATCGCACAAATGATGGATAACATCGGTTGACTCGTACGAAATTAGTCCAATGTTGGTTTGTAGAGCCGGACGGAACACAAGATGGCCGATTCTGGAAAGCACAGCCCTTGCAGAAGTACATAAAAATACTTAAATTAAAGCAATTATACACTTTCTTAAAGGTCACATAGAGTGGTCCTGTTGCACATAAATGTTAGTTATGGAGGTCTACTTACATATATCAACTCGTTTTTATGCTCAAAAACCTCCTAGTTGCTGTAAACTAGCCGATAGACATCTGTCTTTTCTGACGCTGTTTTTCTGCTGCGATATTTCAGAGTGAACTTTCACCCCCAGAAGACAGAGTCTTGTGATTGGCCTGTACTATCCAGCACATCCGTTCTCAGAAGCGCAGCGCCCCCCTCTGGAACGGCGGATGCACTGCTACTCATCATCAAAACATTGTTTTAACAGTGTTTAAAAATAGCTTCTTCACGACTCCCCGCCGCAGTCCCTTTGACGACCTTTGACCCGGAGTCAGACCCGGAGTCAGAAGACACTGTCGCTCGTGAAACACCTCCACAACGGACGTTATTCTTCTTCTGCGGTTCAATGTACGCAACCGGATGTGCCCGGACTAGTGCCCGGAGCAGGAGGATCTGCTGTTCAGGAGAACCGCTGCTTACGTAACTATTACGGGATTTTCAGTGATCTCGTTGAGCCCCGAGATTACAATAAAACACAGCGTTCTCAGCAGTGGCTGAACTGTTTGTTTCGAACCGTCAGGGCTTCGTAAACAAGGTAATGACGCAGATACACACTAAAAAAAACAGCGATAATAGGAACTTCCGGTCTAGTTCCGCTTTAATGGTAGTAAACTGGAAGTAAACCACCCCGAATGTTAGTATTTCTACTCCTGATAGTATTGTCATTCTCGTACGTACTTCCTTCAGCCGAGTCAAACACTACATTATAGCTCACCTTATGGTTTCCGATGCATAATCCAAAAGACACACAAACACCAGCACATGTTTTACACAGACACAATTAATCCCATGCACTAAAACATCACATTTATGTACATTGATCCACGCGCACACGCCTCCACTCTCCACGTCCACGGTAAACGCCGCGGCGACGACCGCGCCAGGTCATAAAAAGACAGAGTGGTTTTTTTCCCTCCTCTCCTCCGTCCTCTCGCTCTGCCTTGTTCTCTCGACTGTTCGGGTCTGTTCTGGTGTGAATAAATCTCTGTAATTTGAAGGTGACAAGGGAGGAGATTTATGGAGGCGCGAGTGCACCGTTTTTTCTGCCCCGGAAAATTTATAGTGCAGAGCAAGGGATATGCAGATGAGAGTGCAAAAAGAGGGCTGCTGCAGGTACAGGCAGATGTGTTTTCATATATATATATAGTATGTGTGTGGTATGATAAAGGGCCCCGCAACACTTAATCTTTCACGCGTTTATTATACGTGGCCCGGTAGTGGCCGAGCAGCAGCAGCAGTGGAGAGGTTAGCGGCGCGGCTTTCAGGCGACTTTCAAGGCCGCCCGTGTTGCGTTTAAACACTTCCATTCTTACGCAAACGAGGGTGTCCATCAGTCTGGCACGTCCTGTGTGGATACTTGACCCCGCCTTTGATTCCGTTTGAATACATTTTCAAAGTCAATATGTATGGGCGCGCGTGCGTGCCAGGTTTGCGCACTCGCGCATATATAAATACATGTATATTTATGGCGCGCGTGCGGACGTCCATACAGGGGGCGACGCGAGTGCCATCGCAGACGCGCACGGTCGTCGGCAGACGAGGGCACTTACAGGACACTGCAGAAGACTCGTGTGGACGACGTGTTGGCCTTCAGGCGGTGAGGAGTAAATAAAAGAGCAGCTAGGACAGTGATGAACGAATGGCGATTGTACACCGCAGCGCACAGAAGCTGTTGATCCACTACTGCCTCCATCAGGAAGTTGAAATATGTTGTTTTGTGATTGAAATCCCTGTTTTAAATGTATTTTGAATGTATCAAATGACGCAGTCATAGACCACAGTAGACCACAGTAAACCACAGTAGACCACATGTCTCTACAGGCTAAAAACTTAGATTTTCCATATGGCGTTTGGTGCAGGAGAGGACCATTTGGTGGAGGTATAGAACAGCTCATTATTTGGCAAGTCCGTCTGTTGGTGGATGTATAGAATAGCTCATTATTTGGCAAGTCTGTCTGTTGGTGGATGCAGAGAATAGCTCATTATTTGGCAAGTCAGTGTTGGTGGATGTATATAATAGCTCATTATTTGGCAAGTATGTCTGTTGGTGGATTTATATTATAGCTCATAATTTGGAAAGTTTGTTCGTGGATGTATAGAATTGCTCATTATTTGGCAAGTCTGTCTATTGGTGGATGTATAGAATAGCTTATAATTAAGCAGTCTGTCTGTTGATGAATGTAGAGAATAGCTCACTATTTGGCAAGTATGTCTATTGGTGGATGTATAGAATAGCTTATAATTTGGCAGTCTGTTTGTCTGTTGGTGGATTTATATAATAGCTCATTATTTGGCAAGTCAGTCTGTTGGTGGATTTATATAATAGCTTATTATTTGGCAAGTCAGTCTGTTGGTGGATTTATATTATAGCTCATTATTTGGCAGTCTGTCTGTTGGTGGATGTGTAGAAAAGCTCATTATTTGGCAAGAGAGTGTTGGTGGATGTATTGAATCACTTATTATTTGGCAGTCCCTCTGTCGGTGGACGTATGGAGTAGCTCATCATTAGACAGTCAGTCTGTTAGTGGATGTATAGAATAGCTCATTATTTGGCAGTCAGTCTGTTGGTGGATGCAGAGAATAGCTCATTATTTGGCAAGTCAGTCTGTTCGTGGATGTATAGGTTAGCTCATTATTTGGCAGTCAGTCTGTTGATGGATGTGTAGAAAAGCTCATTATTTGGCAAGTCGATCTATTGGTGTATGTATAGAATAGCTTATAATTTGGCAGTCCCTCTGTTGGTGGACGTATGAAGTCGCTCATCATTAGACAGTCAGTCTGTTAGTGGATGTATAGAATAGCTCATTATTTGGCAGTCAGTCTGTAGCTGTATTTAGATTTAGTAGGGGAATATATTTGCAGTTTCACTATTTGATATCACTTATACTTACACACTGGACCTGTAAGTATACATTTAAAATGATAGTTTTTTCCCTGTCCGTGTCAATACCTTATACAACTTCACTTTAAATAAAGATTCCTGAATATTCCTTTAAGGATGACCCCGCCCACTGGAGAAACCAGGGGGAAAATAAGGCCTTTTGTCCAAATGTGTTATAAGAACACACTTACTTACAAGTGCATGACCCATCCTTTAATCCGAGAAAGAAAAAGAGGGGAAACATCAATGCCATTGAGCTGAACGCCGATGTCTAATCTCCGAGGCCTTATCTTTCCGCACTAAAGTCAAAAGTATATCATCACATGTTTGAACAGTGATTACGCATCAGTTAATTGAATATTTGCCCCCTGAGGGCGCCCAAAACAGCCGCTCTCTGTTTTCCAAAGTCTGGTCTCTGAGAAAAGTGACCGGGCGTTCGAGGGCGACGCGCGGGGGGGGGGGGGGTTAGCGCCTCGTGACTCGCATCGATCCGAACACATGACGACCCGATGGCGTGCGGTGGCTTTTTTTGACTTCATGCGCAGATGAGATGGAACGCGATCGTATGAGGAACTTTAACGTGACCTCAAAATTAACACACACACACACACACACAAGAAGAGAGGTTTGAAGAGGGGAAACTCGAGGGGGGGGGGGGAATCAACACTTTTCCACAGCACGGAATGACCCCGATATATCAGCGGGTGGTGACAGGATTGTTGACCGGCGCCAATGACGAAAACGTCTCGGCCTCTCGTTGCGATGACTGGATCGACGTCTCCTCGCCAAGTGCAATTTGAGATCCAAGAGAGTTTGTTGGCGGAAATTGAATATAAGTACGTTGTCATATGTGTATAATTACTTACTACAAAATAGAAATAGTTTTCGTTTCTGAAGCCTTGCAATCGGCCTCTTATGGACTTTAAGCTTTAAGGTGGCCGCCATTTTGTGCCGCCAAAGCAGACTACGATGTCTACGACGTGGAGCTTTGAAAATATAAGTAATAACAATTCTGTGAGGACCGTAATGACAAGAAAAGCCTTAACGCAAATGGGATGATATTGATATGGATACCAATAATGCTAATGCTAATGCTAATCCTTGAAAGTTTGCAAAAAAAATCACCTAGATTTAGAAAGACGAGGCCTACTCAGGACAAAAACGTGGAGTCATAATTACTAGCTGGTGTTAGTGGACACTGTCGACTGTCTCTGTCTCTGACCGTTGACGTGAGATTTTCCGTGCAGAACAATGAGCGAGTAAAGTTGAGCAAAAGATGTCTGGGAATTTCAAGACCTCTGTCTCACCAAAGACAAATGACTGATCTGAACCAAGATACCAAGGACAACCGGCTGCAAATCAATAAAAGTGGACGCCATCACGGACAAAGATGCTCTTACAAGTTGCTTATTTGGCAAGTGAGTGTTGGTGGATGTATAGAATAGTCCACTATTTGGCAAGTATGTCTATTGGTGGATGTATAGAATAGCTTATAATTTGGCAGTCTGTCTGTTCGTGGATGTATAGAATAGCTCATTATTTGGCAAGTCTGTCTGTTGGTGGATGTATAGAATAGCTCATTATTTGGCAAGTCTGTCTATTGGTGGATGTATAGAATAGCTTATAATTTGGCAGTATGTTGGTGGATGCAGAGAATAGTTCATTATTTTGCAAGTCAGTGTTGGTGGATGTATAGAGTAGCCCACTATTTGGCAAGTATGTCTATTGGTGGATGTATATTATAGCTCACTATTTGGCAAGTCAGTGTTGGTGGATGTATAGAATAGCCCACTATTTGGCAAGTCTGGCTGTTGGTGGATGTATAGAATAGCTCATTATTTGGCAAGTCTGTCTATCGGTGGACGTATAGAATAGCTTATAGTTTGGCAGTCTGTCTGTTGGTGGATGCAGAGAATAGTTCATTATTTTGCATGTCAGTGTTGGTGGATGTATAGAATAGCCCACTATTTGGCAAGTATGTATATTGCTGGATGTATATTATAGCTCATTATTTGGCAAGTCAGTGTTGGTGGATGTATAGAATAGCCCACTATTTGGCAAGTATGTCTATTGGTGGATGTATAGAATAGCTTATAATTTGGCAGTCTGTCTGTTCGTGGATATATAGAATAGCTCATTATTTGGCAAGTATGTCTATTGGTGGATGTATAGAATAGCTCATTATTTGGACACTTTCATCTCATTTGTTTCACATTAAGTCAACTGTAAACATTGCACTTCTGATTTTCAATATGTGGACATGTTGCTACGCTGTTTAGGTTAGCAAATTTTCTATCAGCGACACTGTTTGGGTTAGCGAAGGTTTAATCGGCTAGGGCTAACCTGCGTGCGTCCACGTTTATTTTATTTTTTTACCGCAGTCCGCTCGGAGGTGACGTCGCTCTCCCCGGGGGGGTTTTCTGACTTCCGAGGTTAAAAAAAAGGAAAGGGAATTCACCTTTTGTCGTTTTATTTTTATTTATTTTTTTACGGCGCACGATTAAAAGCAGCCGCGGCGGCAGCAGCAGCAGCAGCACTTAGTAAAATATGAGTAAATATATAAAAAAAGGGGGGAAGAGTGGCCTCTAACGTGAGGCTGTTTCGAATAAAGACTTGGCCGCGTGTGCGCTGCCGAAGTAAATAGGGCCATTATTTGGGAATTTACAATATTTATGTGTAGATGGGCGCTCGCTGCTGGCCTTCCTCTCCACTTCTTCTATCATTGTGCGTGTGTGTGTGTGTGTGTGTGTGTGTGTGTGTGTGTGTGTGTGTGCGTGTGTGTGTGTGTGCCCACTTTCCACAGCTTGAGTAAACACTGCCAACTCTCTCATTAGCCTCCCTCTCACCACAGTCTCTCTTTCATCCGTCGCTCTCTCTCTCTCTCCGTGCCCCTGTTTAAACAGATGAATGTGATTAGAGCTTTAAAAAAAAAAAAAAAAAAAAAAAAAAAGATGACATTGGAAGTTTGTGTTTAATGACTCAAATAAAGAGAAGGCACGGTTATAATATTCAAAGATAAGCTCTCTCTTCTCTTTCACTCACACATCCACAGCCTCTGCTGGGGTTGATTTTATTTTATTTTATTATGGTATTGACGAGGCCGTCAGATGATTGACTGTAATGCCGGGTATTCTCTACATCAACACCGAGCGTGCCTCGCGGCTACAAAAAAAAAAAAAACATCTTTGCCCGTTGGAATTACTCCTGTGGAACCTGAGAGGCGTTATGTAAACCCCGTTTTTTATGTTTTTATGACAGTGAAAGTCATTCAGTGTGGTTATTAATTTGCTCTGATTCATTTACAGGCAGCGACACAGGCAGCTTTTGTGTGTGTGGCCTTCTGAGTTTGAATTCAAAATCCTGACTGTAAAGTCAAAATTGAGTAATTTAGGAGAATAGAGTCAGAATTTTGAGTTTAAAGTCAAAATTATTAGTTCAAAGTCAGAATTCTGTTTAAATTCAAAATTCTGAGTTTAAAGTCAGAATTGAGAAATTCTGACTTTAAAGTCAGAATTCTGAGAATAAATTCAGAATTCGAATTTTGAGAATGAATTCAGAATTTCAAATTCTGAGTCTAAAGTCAGAATTCAAATTCTGAGAATAAAGTCAGAATTTTGAGTGTAAAGTCAACATTATGAGTTTTAAGTCATAATTCTGAGTTGAAAGTCAGATTTGAGAAATTCCGAGTTTCAATTGAAAATTCTGAGTTTAAAGTCAAAATTGAGAAATTCTGAGTTTAAAGTCAGAATTGAGAACGGAAGTGAGAAAGTGCGTTAAAAAAGAATGTACGGTTAATTCCACAAATTAATCATCCTGCGTTAACGCGTTAATTTTGACATGTTTTAATATAATTTATTTATTTATGTACTCGCTGTTCCACTGAGCACTTTTGACTGTGTACTGATGTAAATATGGTTACGACAAGGCAAGAGAACCAAATATATGTTGTTTTGTGTACAAATACACACATTCCCTTAATTCCAGTTGTCATTTTTCCGCGTAATCTGTGTCGTCCAACGTTTGGGACTCACGTGGAGAGCGGAGATTAATGCCCGATGTTCCTTCCCGTCAAAGTGGTGGATGATTTCCCTGCGTCTTTGCTGACTGGCAGTGGAAGAAACCATTTAGCAGCCCTGAATGTCAAGGTCAGCATCAGCCGTCCTTGTCATCACGCTCCATAGTAGAAGGTCAGGGAGGAAAGAAAGAAAGAAAGATAGAAAGAAAAGAATGAAAGTAATGTCTCTTTGGCTCCCGCAGACCAAACTGTTACTCATCATATTCCATTTTCATCGTGTAATTGTGTCATCATGAGAATCAATAATATCTTTTTCTTGGAAAAGACAGTTTAAGGATTCATAGAATGGGCTCGAGAAATAAACCAATAAACCAATAAATAAAATAAGTTAATAAAAAAGCCCTATTTTGTTTATTTTAAGTAACAGAAACCGCAAAATAAAATCCATCAAAAATTGTAATCTAATTCCTGCATTTACTCAAAACACGTGCTCGTTCACGTAGTCCATAAAAAACTACCGTAAAACAGAGACAACTCAGCTAATCCACTTTATTCCCCTCTTGGATTTGTCATATCTGGTAAAGCTGACATCGCACAGTTCCCATCATGCACCACTCTCAAAACTCACTACAAAACAACGTCATTTTGGCAGAAAACAACGCACTCCAAAGTGACCGTAGAAGACACAGTGATCGGAATCTACAGGTAACGGAATCACGATGCTGAAGTTAGCATCCGGATTACGCAGCTTCCTGGTTCGGCAGTTAAGGGAAAACATAAGGAAAATCTAACTCTGCTATGACATTTATTATTATTAATTTTAATATTATTATTTGGACACTGGAAATGGGCCTCAAAACACCTATGTACATATGCCATTAAACACCAGACGTTTGCAGCTAGAATAAAAATTTAATGATTATTTTTTTTTCGAAATGTAATTTTTTTTTCGAAATGTACATTTTTTTTTCGAAATGTAAATTTTTTTTTCAAAATTTAATTTCTTTTTTTCAAAATTTAATTTTTTTTTTCGAAATTTAATTTTTTTTTTCAACATTTTTTGGTTTTTTTCAAAATGTAATTTTTTTTTTTTAAATTAAAATGTTTTTTTCAAAATGTAAATTTTTTTTTCCTCAAAATTTTTATTTCATTCTGAAAAAAAAATATGGACATTTCTCAAAATGTAAATGTTTTTCTCAAATTTAAATTTTTTTTCCTCAGAATTTTAATTTCATTCTCAAAATGTTTTTTTTTTTCTAAAAATTATATTTTTTGTCTCAAAACTTTTATTGTTTTTCTCAAAAATATTGTTTTTCCTCAAAATTTGACAATTTTGATTTCATTCTCAAATTGTTTTTTTTTTTTCTTTTTTTTTTTTAGAAATTCAAAAAAAAGAAGTTTTCCATTAAAAACCAGACGTTTATATCTAGAATAGTCGTTTACCACATTAAGTGTATTTCTGATTCATTTAATGTTATATTCATTGAAAGAAATTGCTTTTCCTTCAAAAATAAGGACATTTCTAAGTGAGCCCAAACTTTTGAACGGTAGTCTGGATCACTTTCTGTTTGACTCTTTCAAGAAGGAACTGGTGCATGTTGTAATAAAGCCTAAAATGGTCACTAACCTGTCCGCACATCTGCTTTTAATGAGAGAATATCTTGTGTTTTCATGCCTCCAGTAGATTTCCCACACACCGACTCCTTTACCTGTTCTTTTCCCTCTTTATTCGTCACACCTTTGTGTTGGAGTGACCACACACAGACTCAGAAACCTCGCGGTTCCCCTTCACGTCGCCCTCTGAGCGCCGCGTTCTGTATGTTCTGCTGTCGTGTGGAGTAATGACCGCGGAGGGATCGCAGGGATCGACCCCGACTTCGTCAAACGTCGCCGATCCCCTCGTGAACCGTAACACGGAAAAGGATTTTAATGCAGCGAGAAATTGCAATATGCCGCGACCCAACACACACACACACACACACACACACTTTCCTGTGCAGAAATACTCGACCGCACAAACTCACAGAAACAGCACAGGCTGCAAACACAGAAGTTGCAAAGCAAAGCAAAGCAAAGCAGAAGATAATTTGATTTCTTTTCTGATTCCTGGATGATTTCAGAGTCGGAAAAGGTCTCTTTTTTTTCTACTCCTCTGAAAAATACTCTACAATAAACGTGTTATTTACTATTGTTAGTTGTGTAAACTCATGAAGAACAGATTTGCTGAATAGACTGTGTCGGGACCAAGGTTAATATAGTTAACGAAAACTATAAAACTAAAACTAGCAGTGAGATAATAATATAAAAATAATTAAATACATTTTTGGGGCTGCCCAAAAAAGTTTCCATGTATTTATATATGTATGTATCCAATATATTTTAAATAACATGCACATAATATTCAAAAGTATACTTTATTCTGATATGATTAAGGTTAGTGTTGAAGTTAGGGTTAGGTTAATGATTGGAAGATGCCATTTGTTCACTTTTTCGGGAGATATTTCACATTAAGGGTTAGGGTTGGAGTTAGCGTTAGGGTTAGCTTAATGATTGGAAGATGCCATTTGTTCACTTTTTTGGGAGACATTTCACTTAAGCTTATGTGAAAAGACAACATTTGGCACTGTTTCAGGCTTTTATTGTGAAACATCTTGTCAGGAAGTCTTGAATTTTACTGCACAATCCCTGAAATGTATTTGCCAGCCACCACTGCGTTGTCACACAGTTTGCCCCCCCCCCCCAAAAAAAAAAAGTTTACAGATTTACTTAAGTAAATATGTTTTAAACAACATGCACATAATATTAGAAATGATTCAATTAGTTTAAAAAAAGAAGTACTTTATGCTGATGATATGATTAGCGTTAGGGTTGGGGGTAGGGTTAGGTTAATGATTGGAATATTCCATTTTTAACTTTTTTTGTAGGTATTTCACATTAAGCTCATTTGAAAAGACAAACTTTGGCACTGTTTCAGGCTTTTATTGTGAAACATTCTGTCAGGAAGTCTTGAATTTTACTGCACGATCCCTGAAATGTAGTTGCCAGCTACCACTGCATTGACCCACAGATGGGTCGCGGGAAATGCCCCCCCCCCACCCCCCCCAAAAAAAAGTTTGCATACATTTCCCAACCTTTTCAATTAGGATTTAAGGAAATATGTTTTAAATAACATGCACATAATATTCAAAATTATTCAATTATCATTAAAAAAAGTACAAAGTATGCCGATGATATGATCCGAGAAACGCTGGAATATGCCATTTGTTAAATTTTATAGATAGTTCACATTAAATGTTCATGCGAAAAGACAAAATATTGTTGCACCGTTTCAGGCTTTTAATGTGAAAAAATCTTGTCAGGAAGTCTTGAATTTAACCGCGCGATCCCTGAAATGTAGTTGCGTCGCCGCCGTTTCTGCTCCTGCATGAGAAGACGTCACAGAAGTTCCTTCTCAGACAAACAACAAAAGGTGTGGATTTGTTTACCGCTGCTGTCTCACCGTCCCCCCTCGTCCCCCATCGTCCTCCTCGTCCTCTTGTCCCCGATGGGACGAGACGGTTTCGGGTGAAAACAACACTAACCTTTCTGCTTGTTTACACTCGGCGGCGCTGACAGGACCCGAGGACGGGGGCCCGGAATGAGGGATCTAGACGGTTGAAGCTGGAAGACGGAAACAAGGAGGTGACCTCTCCAAAGTTTACCCAGCAGCCCCCGCTGCCGACTCTGGGGGGAGAGTCTGAGCCTGGACCTTAATGAGGGACCCGGTGGAATTGTTGGGACGTCGCCGAGCAGGGAGGGGAAGGCGGAACGGGGGGGGTGACTGTGTTGAGACTGGCCAGGCGAGGCGAGGGGAAACAAGTGCGTATGGCTCTTGTCTTTTGTCGGCGCAGTCACCGTGAGGTGGATGTTTGTGGAAGCTGACGTTCAGATGTTTGCAGAGGCTTCGTTTGGTTTCATCTCGGAGCCTCTCGCACGAAAACCACAGGATTCTATCGGGAAAAAAATAAAAAAATACTACTCTTTTCTCTCTCTTGTGTGTGTGAAATGTGAAATGTTGGTTTTAAGTTCATCTAATTGTACAAGATTTGGGAGAAAAAAACCATGCTGGGTTTGATAACTGTTCGCATTCGAATCAATTACAGTAAATAATCCGCTGCTCTTTTCAGATCAGCCGACTTCACTCGTCAGATGTTCCTCTGCATCGTAAAAGCCTTTCATTCTTGACCTTATGATTTCATTCATGCTAAATTTCAAGTACTTTATCCCGGTTTGTTTGTGTTTAATCGGATTACAGCTGTGCTATAACTAACAAGTAGAGGCTGAGGAGGTCAGGATTTGGGGTTGGTACCATTAAAAGTACCCAGTTCTGTAACTATTGCCTCATCTGTGGAAAGATCTGAGAGAAAATTCAAGATCTGTGGTTGAAAAGCAACCCTTTTTTGCTTGAATTTGGCACTCGTGTTGCTCACATATCATGACGTGATGTGGCTGCACAGTGGCTTCAGCTTCTGGAAAAACAAACGGGTTCTTGAAAAGGTTTGCAAGTGGAACCAACGATCAACGAGCACCCGTTTGGTGGAAAACGTGGTGGAAAAAGGGGTTACAAGTACAAACCACAATTCAGCGTTGAATGTGCATGACTGTGTTTGTCTGCATGGGAAACTACAACACAGAGGAGCCATAGACCTGCCTTTAAAAAACCTTTGTACGCAATCGGATAGACCAGGGGTCTGCAACCTGTGGCTCTAGAGCCTCATGTGGCTCTTCAGCCTCTCTGTAGCGGCTCCTTCTAGCGTTGAAGAAAAAAACTATTCACGTTTTTCACACTTTATTGTCAAGATGAAGGCGTAAAGGTTTTGTGGCTCCAGATTAGTTTGATTTGGGTGAAGAGGGGATAAAAATGGCTCTTTTCATTCTAAAGATTGCAGACCCATGGGATAAACCCAACGACCAATCGCACCAATGATCTGCATGACTTTTACTCTTGTCCTGTTCTAGAACTGTAGTTTTCTATTAATGGCGTCCGACAAATTCACCTGAGAGGAGTTCCTTGGAGAAAGTCGCTTAAATGGAAGCAACAGATTAACAAATTAATAGACAGCTGAACTTTGGTGGCCGCCATCTTGGATGTAAACAAAATCTGCTAGACGTCGCTTCTCTGTCGTCGCCTCTAGCACGTGCCGAGTGGTTTGTGATTGGTACCCCGCCAATTTTTTTGGAGGGAGATTCTGAAGTTGTCCAAAACGCCGTCCTTTGCCACAGTTCGGAATTTTGGACATAAGACCTAATTTTCCAACTCAACCGGTGTGATGGAGACGTCTGGAGACGTTTTCAAGAAATTTCATTCAGTTCTTCTAGTTGCCGAGTTCGTTGGTGCTATGGCTAACGCAAAGTCAATGGTGCACGCTAGCATGGCATTAGAAACACTCATGCCGACTCCACAGTGCACCTGAGGCATGCTAACTTGAACCACTGACTTGTGCTAGCCATAGCACCGTCGAACTCGGCAACTAGAAGAACTGAAATTTTTTGGAAAACGTCTACAGACGTCTCCATCACACCGGCTGAGTTGGGAAAATTAGGTCTTATGTCCGAAAATTCCGAACTATCCCTTCAAACTCATTCCACCCCAACGTTGACAGCATCAGTTTTCTGTTCCTCTATATAAAGACAGACGTGAATCCACACGCATTTCATTCAATGAGTGGTTTCTCAAATGTTGTCATCGTTGTGGACTTTAGCCCTTTTTTTTTTTTTCCCCTTCTTGACATGAACTTGGAAAACTGTCTGGAATCAGATCAGGAAACTGGTTTTTCACACAGCAGGAGAGCGTCTGGGTTTGACACATTCAAAACTGTATTTAAAAACCCTGAAATGCGACTCGGGTACGAGCAGCAGCAGCAGCAGGAGAGAATTATTCCCGCCAAAAAAAAAAAGCCCCAGAGCAACTTCTGCGTACATTTGCGTTACTTTACAGCCGCTCTGGATGAATTCAGGCAAAAATTGTTCAGGGTTCAGCGCAGGTCTAAAAGCCTCCTGTCAGTTCGGAGACTCCGGATAATCACCTGCTTTGCCTGGTGCCGTCGCACACTCCCCCCTGCTACTGTATAATAATGTGTGGGTTTATGTCACAGTGATTCATGAGCATTTTAATGATTCATCAATTGGAAGATGAGCGTAAAGTGGCAGAAGAGGTGGTGGGTTTAAAATATTTATGCGCTCCTTCTGCATTTTTGTCTTTGTTCGTGACAATGCTGCAAAAGCCTCGTTGCGACTTGTCACGGGACACTCAAGGTTTCAGCTGAGTCAGTGACTGGAAGAACTGGGGAAGCGTGAAGAAAAATGGCCACAAATAAAGACCACGAAGAGCGAAGATCTACATTTTTATCCCCGCGTGGTTTCGTACTCAGGGAAAAGATCGTCTGGTTTCCGTCTTGGCTGGAGTTGAACAGATAGCACTTTTCTTTCAAACTTTCCTTTGAAGAGTTGGGTTTTTTTTTTGTTTTTTTTGAGTATGCAAATGATGGTCTGCACAAAGCTTTAAAGGTCATTTGTCCTTGACTCGGTAGTGAACGGATTTCCACCGACATCAGCAGGTTGTCAGTTGAATTTTTACCTTGCAGCAGCTTTAGAAACTTTGATTATGACACAAATGTGCCGTGGCTTTGACAAGCTAACGTCAACGTCACGTTTCAGTTCAAATGCACAGATTCTCACATCCCAAAGATTCTCAGTGGAGATAAAAGTTGATCTTTGCCGAACTTTAGCCTAGCACCAACCCCAGATCTCAACACTGCCCCCTCAGGCTTGAGTATATAGACAGTTTCCATATAGTAGAATAGTACCAAAATAACCAGCCCGAAACAATCCCATTTTGGGGAGCCCTTCCCATGGCGGTACCAGAGTAATGGTACTGTACGGGTGGAGCTAGACCCACGACTGTCAGAAAAGTTTCCCTCACTTCCAGAGCTGAAACACTGACTCGATTAAATGATTATTAATGGATTAGTGAATGAATCGTCAACTATTTTGATCATCGATTAATCGGTTTGAAGCGTTTATCATTGTTACAACAAGAATTCTGATTGTTTCAGCTTCTTAAATGTGACAAATTTCTGGTTTCTTTGCTCCGTAGAGCAATTTATGGTTTGTGGACAAAAACAAGACATCGGAGAACATCATCATTTCCAAATTTATCAACGTATTTTCAAATTTTGTGACATTCGAGGGACCAAACGATTCATAGAGAAAGTAATCGACAGATTATAATCGATGGTTGCGGTTCTACTGCCTTGCGACCGGTGTTACTTGAGACAAACAGCCACAAATGAGCAGAATTGTTGTCATTGTCCGTTGTCGGGGGACCGTTACGACGTCACCCTACGTACTGTATCCCATCGAGCACAGTTAACACCCCACCTATCAATTAAAGCTACTTTTCTCAGTTGAAACACAAGCCTGAACAAGGGCTTTACAATTCCAAACTGTTTGTACGACCGCATACTTGCACCAAACCAAACTTTACCACCATGAAAACAAGCCATATCTGAGTGTATTTAGGCCTGGCCTGTGGTATATTTCCTTTTAAAAATGTTAGAAATCATGACGTAAACGTGCTGCCGTTTAAAACTTCAGTCACATCACCGCGTCTCTCAGAAGGGGTCGTACCTATGTTCCCCGGGTACCTATGTTCCCTGTTTTTCCCAAAAAAGGTCCTATGTTCCCCACTTCGTGGAATCCTGGGTGTGGAGCTCCAAGGTAAAGGGTTACGGTTAGGGTTAGGGTTAGGGTTGGGGTTAGGGTTAGGGTTGGGGTTAGGGTTAGGGTAAGAGGTATGGTCCTATGTTCCCTGGGTCCTTTTGGGTGAAAGAGAGGAAAATACAAAGCGGGGAACATAGGACCCTTTGGGTGAACAGCGGGGAACGTAGGACCCTTTTTAGAGAAAGGGTCCCGGTCACATACAAAGCGGGGAACATAGGACCCGGGGGAACATAGATACGGTCCTCTCTCAGAAAGGGTTAAACACTTGCTCTAATGCCAGAACGTGGCGTGCGACGAGCCTCGAGCAGCTAAATCTGACTCGCGAGGCGTTTATGACTCATTCGAATCCCCTGAACCTGCCTGAACTTTGCATTTCTTTAATTGCTCCGAACCTCATAAAAGTGTAATTTATAGAATTCTACCTAGCCTGCATGAATGTGTGTGTGTGTGCGGTCACTTTAATAAAACCCTGTGTGTCAGTGGTTTAGCAGTTTTCAGATTCTCTCGACACAGAAACGTGAAAACAGTGAGAATTAAGAATATTTTTAATGAATAATTATTGCATTTTGAATTCCCTGCATTAACATAAGAGCAATTAACTCTCTGATGCTGTAGTTTGTCTTGTCGCTTTGGAGCCAATTGAGTTTTTTAAGTGCCGTTTTACGTGTTGTGAGGACCAAAATTAAGACCCAAAAAGAAGGATTAAGAGGCGGCTTAAGAGTTTGAAATTAACGAGATTAAATTGTGGAAAAGCAAAGGATCTGACAGAGGTGGACTGATAGATGATGCTGCTGTAGGAGAGGCTGGGTCAGAGAACCACTGTAGTCTACGCTTCCACACACTGCAGCGTGATGATGATTGGACTCGTGGGAGTTCACCGATTACCATCTAATCAAGTGTTGTTTCCGCCCTAAACCCTCGACGTACTGTACCGTTCAGATGATTCTGCAGTTCTCTGGTCTCTCCTTCCTCCTCCTGTTCTTCTCTGACCTGAATCCGAGAGATGATCCTGGAAGTGAAGACCATGTTGGGGTTAGGAGAAGATCAGCAGGTCTCCATGTAAAACACTGCGGTACAAGACGAGAGTGAATCTTCTTCTTCTGCTTCTTACGACGTCGCCACTACGGATCATCTGCCTCCATCTTGTCTTCTTCCTTGTGTCCTCTTCTGTCTTCATGTCTTCCTTCACCACATCCATGATGGACCGAGTGGGCAAAGATGTTCATATCGATTGGTACATCGACCCAAATATGATTCTCTAACCCCAGACTGTCCAAAATGGTCCAAAAGTGGGGTTAGTGGAGAGGTCACATGGTATCCAATGGACCAAGGAGCAATAAAATGCCCTTAAAAGGCTAACGGACAATGTATTTGGACTGTTTCAACCACCTTTTTACAAATAGGTTCCAGTAGGGAAGAGCTGATGGGTCATCGGTATGGGTCAAAATGTCTGAATTCGGACATCCGACACAATCTGTTAACCCTTAATATTACACAACAATGCTGATTATCTTTGGAGGCAGATTAACTGTCAAACTGTTGAAAATGTTGGTCATGGCTAGGTGGTTAGCTCAAACAGCTAAGTCGTTTCCTCGAGCTTTAGTGGTCAGATTTCGATCCCCGTCGGGCCCTTCGGACAATCTTGGGTGTCTCCAAATTTTAGGCTGATTTGAACAGATTATGTGGCCAAATTATCCTAATTCTCGGCACAAAACATTGCGCACACAAGAGCTAATAACTGACCTCGCTAACATGTTTACATTCTGAAGTCACGTCAAAGCACATAAGTGTCTGTTAGACCCTAACGCTCTGGAAGCGTCTTTGGTCAGATTTCGATCCCCATCACGGCCCTTCCGACAATCTTGGGTGTCTTCCAATTTTAGGCTGATTCGAACAGAATATGTGGCCAAATTATCGCGTTTCTCGGCACAAAACATTGCGCACACAAGAGCTATTGACTGACGACGCCAACGTTTCTGTTTATGTTCCGAAGTCACGTTAAATCACGTGAGTTTCTGTGAGACCCTAAAGCCCTGGAAGCTCTTTCGGTCAGATTTCGATCCCCATCGGGCCTTTTTCCGACAATCTTGGGTGTCTTCAAATGTCCGGCTGATTTGAACAGATTATCTGGCCAAATTATCGTGTTTCTCGTCACACAAGCGCTAATGACTTATGATGCCAACATGTTTACATTCTGAAGTCAAGTTTCTGTGAGACCCAGAATCCCTGGACTCTGCTCGCTGAAATCGTTTGTTTAAACGCCAAGCGTGAGGTCCTGCGTCTTGGACTGGATTATCTAGTCTGTGACCAGTTTTCAAGTGTTTTAATCCTGATCAAAACACAAAGTTTCGACATTTTTAAAATTTTGCTTGTGTGAGGGGGGGCCTTAATAAACGTAGGTAATTTAAAAGACACGTGAACCAGGATTGGAAGATTCTGAAGTGGTGTCGAGCCATCTGTGGTTTACACACACTGTTTATAACACACACACACACACACTCTTTGTTTCGCAGAGAAAGTGGAACTGCTGCTGCCAAAGCACTGAAGAAGAAGAAGAAGCAAACGCTAATGGAAAAAAATGAAAAAGTAATAAAAAAAAAAGGCCGGCAAACGTTGCACGAGAAAGGAAATGCACTTCATTGTTAGACCTCAAGGATAGATTAATTTGCTATTCAGATCGTCCTTTTTATCAAACAGCCTTCCAACCCCTGCCCTCTATTCACGCGCAGCTATTCTGCATCAGCACAGTAACATTCAATGGAAGCTGTCGGCGCTAATGCAGAGCTAAGGCTTCAGTGGAATGAAAACACGGAGCGTGTGCGGAGGGGGTCAGGGTTAGCGGACGGACGGACGGACGGACGTTAGCCTTCCACACAGAGGGTTCCTTTAACAGCGACCGTAACGTCGACGACGAGAGTGCGTTTTAGTCGCGTTCGGCGCCAGCCATAATTTATTTGTCGTGAAAGGATGTGACTGTATTGAAATGTGCTGCACAGAGGTTAAATAGTGGAGGGTTAGGCCTTTTAAATATACGTATATGACCATTATAGTCTATATATACTGTTATACATGTATAACCTGTTGGGCAGCGATTATTCAATTAAACTTCAGTGAGGAAAAATATACAATATATAAAACCACAGACATGTTAGAAGTTCTTTTAAAGTGGACTTTTTGACATATTTGACTCATATTTACATGATATTGTCGAACAGTTAGTGGTTCTTTTGGGGTGTTTTGAGTAAATGCTGTTATAAATATTCAGCATTTTCAACCATTTATTAAGCATACAGTCTTAAGGGGCCGTCTTCGAAGTTTAATATTACAAATATTAGTGATATTACAGTAACACGCGTATATTTTAAAGCGAAAACCCAAATGTAGTAGCATAGTGATGGAAATCCAGGTTGTTAAGGGCAAAAAAACAACAAAAAAAAACATTTAAATCTGGGTTTTTGACCAGTGAAAATGTGGCTTTCACAGACTCTGCAAGACTTTATTTTAATATTTCTCTGCTTCATTGTTGATAATCTCCTGTAATCTCAAATTCCAGTTCATTCCTTACATTTTACAAACTGGTACTGTGATTATTATTTTTTTTTTTATCTATTTATTAGGATGAACTCTAGACGATCAGGGACACACACAGAAAAAAATTGGAAATGAAAAAAGTCTGAATTCTCAGGAAAAAAAAGGCAAAATTCTGACTTTAATCTGAAATAGTCAGACTTGAAAAAAAATCGGAATTCTGACTTTAATCTCAGAATTGTAAGAAAAAGTCAGAATTCCTGAGAGAAAAAAAATCTAACTTGAAAGAAGTAAGAATTCTGACTCTAATCTCATAAATCAGGCTACTTTGTGTTTTTACATTTGGCCCTAATCCTCTGCCGTAGAATCCAAAAGCTGGATTAATAACAGAGACATAAAACAGTTACCGCAGTCGTTTTGTTTCTGGTACATTTTTGAAAATCACTGTTCATACAAGAGTGAAAATAAACACAAAATCAACGACTGATGACGATCAATTAATCAATCAATCTATTTTAATACGAATGAGGTTTAATGAATCATTTTAAAATGAACATTTTGGATAAAACTGTGTGTCAGACACAAAGGTCACGTTGGTGTTTGACCTTGGGATTCAACCTCTGTATGTATGTATGTGTGTGTGTGTGTATCAATGACAGCATCTGCCTCTCAGTGTGTGTGTGTGTGTGTGTGTGTGTGTGTGACTCTTCAGACCCATCAGCCTGTGCTCACATGCAATTCAGATGAGCTCTGGAAATCCAGCATGAAATTAAATTTATGACTTGGACCACAACACACACACACACACACACACACACACACACACACACTGATCGCTGCCCTGATAACACGTGTATTTGTGTGTATTTGTGTGTGTGTGTGTGTGTGTGTGTGTTTTCATAAACCCAGCACGTTCAATAAGTGGCTTCACTGCGATGATGATTCATATTTTCTCCAACAGTGTGATGTGCTGCCTGTTTTTTATTTTTGCTGGATTCATGATTCAGCTCAGTGACTGAGTGAATATTACACTGATGTGTGTGTGTGTGTGTGTGTGTGTGTGTGTGTGTGTGTGGTCACCCCCCCCCCCCCCCAAACCCATATATCTGCATACACACACACACAAACATTGCCCCCACCCTGGCTACAAAATAGAACATTTTCAACAATAACAATAATACTAATGGCTGCCAACATTACACCAATCATGACACACACACACACGCACGCACACACGCACACACACACACACACACTTCAATCAAACACCAAGTCTGGCCCAATCACGTCAGCCCGAGCTCCCCTCATTTGCATAAAACAATTACCCCGGGTGGACTCAGGGTTCAATGTCGTCTAGACGACATGCTCGCCATCGTGTGTGTGTGTGTGTGTGTGTGAGGAGGACACACACACACACACACACACACACACACACACACACACACACTGGGTTGGTTGTAAATTAGCTCGGGTATGGTTGCGCGGGCACTGGCCGCATCGCATCACCCTGAGGCTCATGGGAGAGTGTGTGGGGGGGGGGGGGGGGGGTTTACGAAGGATTTATTCACAGAGATAACACACACACACACACACACATGCAAATGAGCCAGTGTGGACACACACACACACACACACGGTGACACGAAGGAGTTCGGGGAGAACTAATATTCATATGGGGCAGAGGGCAGAGAGAGAGGAGGCAGTGTGTGTGTGTGTGTGCGTACGGTGCGTGTGTGTGTGTGTGTGTGTGTGTGTGTGTGTGTGTGTGCATGTGTGTGCGTGTGTGTGTCTCTCTCTCTCTGCCAGGCTTTCACCACCCCATTATTTTCTGCTACTGAACCTTTCGCGATCAATACACAACACACCAGACATCTGATCGAGAGAGAGAGAGCGAGAGAGAGAGAGAGAGAGAGGGAGCTGTCTCACCCCCCCTTCCCTCACCCTCACTCCCCCCCCCCACCGACCAACCAGAGGCCATGTGGAAATAAAAGAAAAAGACTGAAGGACCGATAATAAATGACAAGACGAGGCTTTTGTTTATTTGCCCCTGAACCGGCTCTCGGTTATAAAGGGGTCAGCGTTTCTCCACCAATTAGAGAACAAAACACACACACACACACACACGCACACACACACACACACACAAAGCAGTTTATCTAGCGTCCATGCACCGTGCACGCATGACCATCGGGGATGAATAAAATACATTAAACTGCACCCACTGCCCTGTAAAAACATCTATAAATAACGTCCCGGCAGTAAAACACAGTACAAATACTGCACTTCCTGTTGCCCATATAAGGTCACGCTTAAGTGTGTGTTATTTAAAAAAAATTTTTTATCAAGAAACTTGATAAAGAAGTTTGTGTGTGTGTGTGTGTGTGTGTTCTTTTTTTTTTCGTACACCTGCGCGCCGTGCCGCGCGCTCTCCCACACCAAAGTCTTATAATTTGAGTCTTTTGTTCAGTGGTAGTTGTCGTAAAACAGCCAATAGGGGGCGCCCTCTCGCTCTTTCTGATTGGTTAAAGTCTCATGTGACAGAATTTATAAACAGAGAGGGATAAAAAAAATATTCAACAGATGACTCGCATAAGCCAGATTAAGTAAAACATCATCGAGCTGTCACTCCAAAACTCAGCAGCCAATCAGCAGGCCGCTCCACAAGCCCCGCCCATATTTGGTCATACATTTGACACAAATCTAATTCCCTAAAGTCTTAAACTTAACTATAACCACAATTTAAAAAAGATAAAAAAATAAATAAATCAACGCCAGATTTCGGTCCATTGAGCTGTCGCTCTAAAACTCAGTAGCCAATCAGCAGGCTGCTTCCTAAGTCCCCGCCCATATTTGGTCGTATTGACACAAATCTAATTCCCTAAAGTCTTAACCTTAACTACAACCACAATTTAAATACATAAATAAATAAATAAGATAAATCTACGCCAGATTTCGGTCCATTGAGCTGTCGCCCCAAAACTCACTAGCCAATCAGCAGGCTGCTTCCCTAAGGCCCCGCCCATATTTGGTCGTATTGACACAAATATAATTCCCTAAAGTCTTAAACTTAACTATAACCACAATTTAAAAAAATAATAATAATAAATAAATCTACGACAGATTCCGTTCCATTGAGCTGTCGCTCTAAAACTCAGTAGCCAATCAGCAGGCTGCTTCCTAAGTCCCTGCCCATATTTGGTCATATTGACACACATCTAATTCCCTAAAGTCTTAACCTTAACTATAACAACAATATATATATAAAAATAAACCTAAATTAACCAGATGTTCCTCAGAATTGAGGTCTCGTCTCGTTAGGACCAGGTTTTGGACTCGACGAGGTCAGTGTTTATGACAGAAAAGGTCATTGTACAGTGTGTTTATGTCTTTGTGTGACTTTTTATCGAGTTTTACACACACACACACACACACACACACACACACACACACACACACACACACACACACACGGCGTATTGTGAATCAGGAGATGCTTAATCAATGTCGGATTCTGATCAATAACCCGGTCCCATGTGAAGAGGGGACTCCCTGCATCCTCTTCCTCCTCCTCCTCTTCCTCTCTCTCTCTCCATTTCCTGTCATTTCTCTCTCCTCTTTTTGTCATTTTTTTGTTTTATTCTTCCTCCTCATCCTCATCCTCCTCATCTTCCTCTTCCTCCCTCACCTTGAAAATGGCCCAAAGTCGCTTCAGAAGGACGTCCTGCAGTGTTGGTCAATACTGACACACACACACACACACACACACACACACACACACACACACACACACACACACACACAGTAAAATCCATATCCCAGAGGAGAGAAAACATCACAAGACAATGATCCGAGGAAAATGCCACATTGTCAGTGTGAACTGATTTTTTTTATGAGTGTTTTATTCCATTTATTTGATAAAATAAAATATATAACACACTTGAAAAAGAAAATGGTGTCAATTATTTTAGAAGTTTGACGACACACACAAAAGTTATACAACGAGTTACAAATAATATGAAATAAGCTCAAAATACACCCTTACAGCTGTGAAACTGTTTTAAAACAGAGGATTTATATTCCAGATTAGCTGTAAACTATCTTAAGAACATGATTTAAATGTTAAAACTGTGCTTTTTTCAGTAGAAACTGAAGTTTCTCCCTCTCCCACACCAAACCCCATTGAGAAAATCAGCTAATTTACACCACGGTATACAGTGACTGTTAATCCACTCCTGCCTTCAGCAGTAATTTAAAATATTTAATTTTGCGACTTAGTGTTTGAAAAGCTTCGTTAAGATTCACTAAAGTGACACAAAGTTAGTAAATAAGACGACAGCAGACGGAGAAGCTACTGTGTCACTATGAGATGAAAACGCTGTTTTTTTGTCTGGGGTTTGGTGCAGAGAGTGAGTGTGTTTGAGGACGTGTGGGAGTTTTTTTGACTGTGAGGTTTTCCTGCTGTGTGTGTGTGTGTGTATATATATTACACACACACACACACACACACACACTCATGGCTCAGCTAAACCGAACTTCACTTTATTCAGAAAAAGCCTTCATTTGTCAAGTTTTGATTCAAAACAAACAGATTTCTGACTTTAATCACAGAATTCTGACTTTGATCTCAGAATTCCTGCTATTTGACTTTAATCACAGAATTCCTGCTATCTGACTTTAATCACAGAATTCCGACTTTAATCTCAGAATTCCTGCTATTTGACTTTAATCACAGAATTCCTGCTATCTGACTTTAATCACAGAATTCTGACTTTGATCTCAGAAATCCTGCTATCTGACTTTAATCTCAGAATTCCTGCTATCTGACTTTAATCACAGAATTCTGACTTTGATCTCAGAATTCCTGCTATTTGACTTTAATCACAGAATTCCTGCTATCTGACTTTAATCACAGAATTCTGACTTTGATCTCAGAATTCCTGCTATCTGACTTTAATCACAGAATTCCGACTTTAATCTCAGAATTCCTGCTATCTGACTTTAATCTCAGAATTCCTGCTATCTGACTTTAATCACAGAATTCCGACTGTAATCTCAGAATTCCTGCTATCTGACTTTAATCACAGAATTCTGACTTTAATCTCAGAATTCCTGCTATTTGACTTTAATCACAGAATTCCGACTTTGATCTCAGAATTCCTGCTATCTGACTTTAATCACAGAATTCCGACTTTAATCTCAGAATTCCTGCTATCTGACTTTAATCACAGAATTCTGACTTTGATCTCAGAAATCCTGCTATCTGACTTTAATCTCAGAATTCCTGCTATCTGACTTTAATCACAGAATTCCGACTTTGATCTCAGAATTCCTGCTTTCAGACTTTAATCTCAGAATTCTAACTTTAATCTCAGAATTCCTACTTTCTGATTTTAACCTCAAAATTCCCATTTTAATCTCAAAATTCTGACCGTCTGACTTTATTCTCAAAAATTATAATTATCGGCATGTAACAGCGTGAAATTAAAGTCAGATATTTCTGAGATTAATCTCAGAAATATCTGACTTTAATCTCACCATGCCCACATTAATCTCAGAGTTCCTACTCTCTGACTTCACTCTCAGAATTCATGCTGTTTTATTCGTGTATTCTTTTACATGTGACCCTCATACTCTGCCGTAGTTTTACGTAGAGTCTCCACGAGAAAATCGGCCCCAAAAAATGGGATGATCATTTGTCTTAAATCAGCATAGTTTGACTTTAATCACCTGGAAATGTGAGATTTTTAATGTTGAAATGTTGAAATAACACTGTTATGCACACACACACACACACACACACACACATTATAGTGCGACGTTGCAGCCCCATGTTTATGAAAGCACATTTGATTTGAGTACTATAGATGTTTGAGACGACACATATTTGCATATGGGTGTGCAAGTGTGTGTGCAAGTGTGTGTGTGTGTGTGTGTGTGTGTGCAAATTCTGAAGCACACACACACACACACAAAGTTGTGGGCAATAAAGTTGTGTTATTAAAAATCCTCACATGCGTTATGTGTGCGCCTAATGTGATTGCGCTATAACGTCTGCTTATGAAGATGTAAAACTGAGCTGCATGGGACTAGTTTACATAGCTGTTATTATTTTGTGTTTATATGTGTGTGTGTGTGTGTGTGTGTTTAAATGACAGAGAAATAACCTTTGCTTCTCCATCTGGAATAAATGCCCCCCCCCCCCCCCCCGCAGTGTTCATAAAAACCTAATTCCCGGTGAGTGATGACGCTGCGTCTCTGTTTAGGAACTTGAACTCCAACTCTTTGGCTCAGCCTCGTGTTTTTATTTACGGCCGATTATTCGCTGCTCATCAAAGTCACGCTTCCAAAAAATGAGACTTGGTGTTAAACGTACAGTCGGCAGATTTTGTGTGTGTGTGTGTTTGTGTGTGTGTGTGGTCTTGTACTTGCGGCATACTGAGGACCAGTGAGGGTTTTTAACCAACAAAGTGAGGTCATTTTTATGGAGCGAGGACATTTTGTCCGGTCCTCACTTTGTTTTCATTGAAATCACTGCTATAACATGCTATACTCAATTTGTCCAAAAAAAAAAAAATCTAATTTTGGAGGACGTAGTACCGTTTGATGTTTTTGTAAATTTTTTGGCCAAATTTTTTTTTTCAAATTTTTGTAAAAAAAATGTTTTTCAAATTTTGGTTCAAATTTTTTGTTCAATTTTTGGTTCAATTTTTTTTTTCAAATTTTGGTTAAAAAATTTTTTTTTTTAATTTTGGTTAAAATTTTTTTTTCAAATTTTGGTTCAAATTGTTTTTTCAAATTTTGGTTTAAATTTTTTTTTTTTACATTTTGGTTAAAAAAATTTTTCTAATTTTGGTTAAAAAAAAAATTCTAATTTTGGTTAAACATTTTTTTTTGAATTTTGGTTAAACATTTTTTTTCGAATTTTGGTTAAAACATTTTTTTCAAATTTTGGATGACAGTTTAAGTATGATGTTTTTGTAAAATTTTGGACCAAAAATTAAAAAAAAAAATCCAAAAAGTTTTCCAGCCCTTTTTGCTCTGGGGCTCCACCTGCAGACATTTTATGGTACTGCAACCCGTAGTTCTTTGTAGATGTCATTCATGATGTAGATATTTGTAATTGTGTTGATTTATAAAGTGGAAATGCTGGTCCTCAGTATGCCGTAAGTACAAGAATGCGTGTGTGTGTGTGTGTGTGCTTGTGTGTGTGTGTGTTATTGATGAATAATTCCATATTAACCTTCTGGTTGAATGTAAATGAAGGGATCTGACTGTGAGAACGACACTTGTGCAGCCTCGGCCATTTCTGTCCCGTCGTTTGGTGATAAAGGTGATAAAAGTGTCAGAAATAGGAGCAAATTACAGAAATATTACGTTGATTATGAGTTTTTTATGTCAATTATTATATGAAGTTGATTTTATTACTAACCCTTGATGTATTTCTGCAAAGATAAATCACTAAAAGAAGAAATTAAAGATTAAAATAACTATACTTTTTACTTTTTTAAAGTGTACAACCACCTGATTGTATAAATGATTGTTTTTTATTATATATCAGGAGTTGGGTCAACCTCTATATTGAAGCACCATGTTTCTACAGTGGCCCAAAATGGACAAACTTGAAGTTTTTTGAGGGGATTTGAGTGAGATTTTGAGGAACTTCTTGGAAGAAGAGGCTTAATTATGAAGATAAAACCATTATATTATTAATAAAGTATGATTATTTCAAGTTAATTTTCTTATTATTCTTTTATGAAAGTGGTGAACGTCCACAGTCTCTGTAATATTTGTCAGCTCGGCTTGTTCTTCTTCTCGGAAAAAAACTGAAAAAGAAAGAATAGGAAAGAAAAAGGTGGAGTTTAAAGTACAGACGAGGATATTTTTGAAGCGGTGAGACAGTGAGACGCGTTTGGAAGTCGACCCTCATGCTCATCGCAGCAGGTGCTGCAGCGATTCTGCAGAGTCTGAGTTCAACATAGCCACGAGGAACGCAGTCTCCCCTCCGTCTGGCCTGAGTGACTCACTGCAGCACCGGGAGATGATCCACACACACACACACACACACACACACACACACACACACACACACACACACACACACACACACACACACACACACACACACACACACACACACAAACCCTTCACCTACCCTTAAATCCTAACCCTAAAGCAGAACTAATTTAACAGCTCCAGACGTTACAGGGTTAAATGTCTCGTTGCGTCTCCACTGCCCCCTACTTTCTCCTAGAGGGAAAAACCAGCCTTAGCCGAATCGGAGTGGCCAGAATCAGGAGGTTGCGACGTCTCGAGGTATCGGCGATAGACGAGGCGGTGACCGAGTTATTTAAGACGTTCTTCGTGGCAGAGGCGGCGAGAAACGAAGCAGAGAAACCCGAAGCGACAAAGAGGAAAACTGCGAGCAAGAAGCCACGGATGAGTCAACATCGGACGGGCTTTTATTCAAATTAGCGAATCATTGAAAAACATACGTATGAAAAACAGCATGGACATGACTCCACGACTTGTGTTCAGGAGAGGGGAAAAGGACGAGTCAGCAATGAGTTTTTACAACTGTTAGGATAAAGACGGGGACAATGGATGGATGGATGTACTCCGAAACTGTAGGGGGAGCTCTGTCGAGGAGAAAATGGTGGAAAAAAAAGACTAACCCAAGTCTTGCAAAGTCTGGCCAAGTCCAGCCAAGTGCCGACTTTAAGATCGAGGCAGCGATCGAGTTATTCTTCGACGTTCTTCGTGGTAGAGGCGGCGAAAAATAAGCAGAGAAAACCGTTGTCGGAGGAAGCGACGAAGAGGAAAACGACGAGCAAATTAGCGAAAATTCAAAAACATAAGTACGAAAAACGGCACGGACTTGACTCTACGACCTGTGTTCAGCGGCTTCGTTGTCAGGAGAGGGGAAAGGACGAGTCAGCAATGAGTTTTTACAACTGTGAGGATAAAGACGGAGACAATGGTTGGATGTATGTACTCCGAAACTGTAGGGGGAGCTCTGTGGAGGAGAAAAAATACTTTTAAAATTATTCTTTAACCGATATAGAACTAACCCTAACCCTAACCCTAACTCTAACCCTAGCATTTTTAAGGGTGTGTTCGAAACATGAGGACGAGCCAGAATGTCCTCGCGTTCGTGAAAAGTCCTGACTTCCTGTCATCACAGGAAGTGAAGGGTCTTTATTTTCATTTCACAACACAATGACGAGGTCAGACGGACCGACCTGAGGAAAACTCCACGCAGAAAGGTCTCATACCCGGGGGAATCGAACCCAGCACCTACTTGCGGTGAGGCAACATCGCAACATCGCATTATAATAATGCTAATGCTAATGCTAATTTGGAATATTTGTGATAAACTGCCTCATTAGGACCAGGTTTTGGTCTCCAGGAGGACGACTGGTCGACTGGGATAAATGCATGGACAGAGGTTTGTGCATGCATTAGTGTGCGTGTGTGTGTGTGTGTGTGTGTGTGTGTGTGTGTGTGTGTGTGTGTGTGTGTGTACATGCACAGTGTCTGTCCTCCTGTCTGTCTTCCCTGTGTCAGAATAGATTTAGCAAATGGCAGAAGGAGAAGAGAGACAATATGAACGTCTGTGTGAGCTATGTGACCTGTCACTGTGTGTGTGTGTGTGTGTGTGTGTGTACATGCATATTCAAGTGTGTGTGACTGCATATGCATGTGTGTGTATATACATACCTGTGTGTGTGTGTATGTGTGTGTGAGACGCGGCCGCCCTGAAGCTGCAGATTTGATCTTTGCAAAGGCTAACATCTGTCGCCTGTCATTTTAGTAAGATTGATGACAGCTCCCAGAATGCAGCATGAAGAGGAGGAGGAGGAGGAAGAGGAGGAGGAGGAGGAAGAGACGTGGAGGACAGTGATGGTGGAAGAGGACGGAGGGTGAGGACGCGGCGGTAATGGACGAGGGTCACACCGGGGTCACGGCGGAGTCCTGACCAATGAGAATCTGAAGTGAGTCCAGAATTTGGAGAAACAGGAAGTTCAGAGGCGTTACCGGGGGCAACCGGGCTCCTATTGGACGATACCAGCTGTCAATCACGCTGCTTTATCGTCTATTTTCCTCTAGATGTGAAAAAATATTTGCAAAATTGACATTAAGTTCTGTTGAAACGGTCACTGCACATTTAAGTGTAAATAAACACCTAAAATCAGTGTATGTGTGTGAATGAAGTTCATGTTATTTAATGATCGAACTGCAAATCTTTAAAATTACACATGTTGTGATAATCTACTGCCCTCTGTGGTCAAACACCGGCTACTGCAGTCAAATTCTGCCATTGGCTGTTCAAGTCAGCCTCGTTGTCCAAGACGCCGCCCCCTTTTTTGTTGTCTCTCAGCCCAACTTCTTGGCATTTTCTTTATAAAAAATGTGACATTGGGGCGGAGTTAGCCACAAAAGACCCTGGGGGTGTGGTCAAGAGACAAGAGAAAAAATATAGCAGTATATTCCATGAAATTTAATGGCGACATTGAAGAGAATTTTAAAGTAAAAGTGCTTGTTTTTACATGGAACAATGTTCACAATAAAAACATGCAATATTTCCTGCAAAATAAATCCAGAAACAGAAAAATAAATCTGAAATTACGTAAACAATAGCATGGACAAACACCAAAAAAGCTTATTTACTGTATATGTGTATGTATATTATGTATTTTTTCATCTCACTCAGCTGAGCCTCAGCCACATGTGCTGTGTTTAGAGGTCGTGGGTCTTTTTTAAATGTTTATTTATATAGGTTTTCAACGGAGAAAGAAACCTGGCAACCCAACTGGCCTGTGTCTCTGAGCTGGAGGCGTGGCCTCCACTCAGCTCACCTGCACCTTCGACTCACCTGCCCCTCATCAGCTCATCACTGCTCTCTCTGTCTACTTATGCCCCTGCTCTTCAGTCGCTCGTCTCTATTGTCTTTGCATACTCAGTGTTGGCTTCAGTGTTTGCTTGTTGCTCTTGCTACTCGTCGACTTTATTAACTTTAGTGCAAATTGCCAAAATGGACGCTGAAATTCAAAATATGTGACTTCCTGTTAAGTCGAAGCCATGGTTTCCGATCGCTTCAGCATCTGGTGTTCGTGTACACAAAATACACACAGTGCAGAAGTTAAAAAGTCTTTAATTTATATAAAATTGTATGAAAATCTGTAAGATTATATGTGAGATTAGAGCCTTTTGGCTAATTTACATCTGTAGTCTTAAGGCAGGTCAATTATAAAAGATAAAAACATACCAGTACATACATGAAAGGCAATAATAAAACCCGATTTATATATGACTTCATGTTGTGATGATAGACAAAGTCATGGACTTCTCTTCTTTGTTAGCTAGCAGCTAAAAGTCTGTGTCCGTAAACATGCTCGAGGTCGGACACTTGTGTCACGTACGAAGTTTTGTGGCGATCGGTCAATGTATGGCAACATTATCGGGCACTTCCTGTTTTGCGGCGAACGGCCACGCCCCTTTGATTCAGCGAAACCGATACCGATAACGCTTTGCCTTTGATGTGATTGGTCGAAAATTTTCGTATTTTTGGTACGACGTTGGTACAACAAAGCCGAAATGTACGCAAAAATTAAAAATGGCCGACTTCCTGTTGAGTTGTGTTGAGTCCATGGTTGCGAAAATGTACACAAAGTACACACAGTGCAGGAATCAAAAAAACTCTTAAATTTTTTAATACAAAATCTGTAAGATTATATGTGAGATTAGAGCATTTTGGCTAATTTACATCTGTAGTCTTAAAGCAGGTGGATTAGAGAAGATAAAAACACACCAGTACATACATGAAAAAATCCCTTTGTGTTCTGTGACTTTTCCCCCCTTTACACAGCTCTTTACTTAACTGGGCCAAACTGAAAACCCACAGATCTAATTGAATATTGATATATACGTGTGTGTGTGTGTGTGTGTGTGTGTGTGTGTGTGTGTGTGTGTGTGTGTGTGTGTGTGTGTGTGTGTGTGTGTAGAGAGAGAGAGAGAGAGAGAGAGAGCGAGGGCCAGAGTGAGGCTCGCCCATGTTAAGCCATTTAGCGCATCATCTTGATTGAAATTCCATTAGCTTGTTAGCGGCGGATAGTGGATAGTGGGTGAATACTTAGCCTTGTTAGCCGAGGCACAGGCTAAATGAGTGTGCACAGGGGTCATTGTCCACTTAAAACTCTCTGTGCAAACCCGGGGCGGCCGGCGTGAATAATTCATGGAGCGTGACCCGGCGCTGGCTGGGCTTTAAACGAGCGTAGCTTCTCTTTCTGTCTGTTTGGATAATATCTCTCTCTCTCTCTATCCACACACTCTGGAGTTAATTAGGTCTCGACTTTTTTCCTCCTTTTCCGTCTTTATTCCAGCCAGCTGTGAGCTCAGCGGGTCAGGGACGAGTCCCTGCGGACGCCGGCAGGACCGAATGTAGAGAGGACGACCGTGGGGGCTAACTGCCCGCGCTAATAATGTGAGACCGCAGACGTTTGTTTTCAAGCTAAAAGGGCACGTGGCTAAGTGCTAACGCTAAGTTTTTTTTTTTACGCGACCTGTTCGACGGGAAGTCAATTAACAGTTGGACAGACGGTCGTTTCTTGGATTTATAGACTGATAATGTAATTCTTTGGTGAATTAGCTGTAAAACACACTTTTACAACACTTTGCACGGACACAACTCAGAGTGGCTGCTGCTAGCAATACTGCTAGCAATACAAGTACAATACCTGAGTAAAAGAACACAAGAAAATGACTTTTGGTAGAGGTAAACAGTAAAAGTCTTAAAGTATATGACATTTACTGTGCTATAGTGTACTTTTAAAGTATTTTAAAAAGTGGTGGAGCGAGCAGGGTTAGGGTTAGCAAAGACACTTAACCCTGTGTTAATAATACAATAATAATACACTATAAATGGGTATAAATACAGACCATAATACCTTCTGGTCTCTTCTTCTTCTTCTGATTTTATTTGGTAGTAAAGAGTAACAAAGACAGGAAATGTAGTGTAAAAGTAGAAATTGTAAAGTAAAAGAGTTCTATATGGTCTTATAGGTGTATATTGTATTTAAATATAATAAAAGAAAAGAATAAAATATATAAAAGAAAAAAAAAGTTATTTTCATTTTGTACATATTTTCTTTTGTTTGTTTTTTTTAATTGGTTTATTGAAAATAAACGTTTTTTAAGTCCTATCAAGTTTGCCTGTTCATTCATCTAAGTATGAATAATTAAAATAATACAATTAGCATAATATGCAGCAAAATAATGTTCTACAAAGGTTGTATGAAGGTTGCGACAAAGTAATGTCAAGGAACCTAGGTAGGAACCTTCAGGGAACGTTCCCACAACTAAACGGTAACGTTCCCAGAACCAGAAATTGTTAGCTGGGATGCATGCTAACGTTTAAGAAGCTAAAAATAGCAATAATATCGTGAATCGCAATTATTTTGGTCCTGCGTCTAAATTTTATGCAAAAAATGAAACTAGTTGATGTTGACGTGTATAATCTGAATGTTTAACTAATTATTTGTAAGTGTGAACACATACAAGAGCGACAAAAGTACTGTTTGCTGCCATCGCGGATCAGCGAAATCATAAAAAGTATCAGTTTTTATCAGTTTTAACGCCATAATGACAAGTTTGGGTTAAAGAAAGTTGCCTATTCCAGCTTTAAACAACATTTTTTAAACCTCTGCGCTCATTCACGCTCTTCAGGTGATAAAAACACACACATTCACACAATGAGCTTGGATCCATTTTTTTTTTTTTTCAACTGTCGAGGCGCCTTCATTTCAGAGTTCACCGAATGTCAAACGAAAAAGTCCTTGTAGCAGTGCATTGTGGGAGAACGTCAAATCGGTCTTATGTGCCAAACGAGTCGACGCATTCAATTGAACGTCAAAAAAGAAGAAGAAGTAGACGAAGAAGAAGAAGAGGGGGAAAAAAAACGAGGAGAGGGACAAAGAGAGAGCGAGCTTTATTCTAATTGGCTATAAGAAACAAAAGCCCACTCAACCTTGTTGATAGAAATTGCACTTGAGAGCAGAGCTGGCGAGCGCTACAGTAAATACTGATTAATTTGAATTCCTAATGAATAGACGCAGAGTCTGAGAGAAGGTAAGGTATTGAAGGAATGTCTTCACAGAGGTAAAAGAGAGAGAGAGAGAGAGAGAGAGAGAGAGAGCCGGGAGGAGAGGAAGAAAAAAACAAATGGATGAATAAAGGAGGGTGAAGAGGGGAATAATTAATTAGTTTGCCTGAGTGAAGTGTGCATTCAGACTGAAGGGCGCGTCGACGAGGCCCCTCGCGTACGCCGGGCGCTCCAGAAGGACAAGGCGTGCGACAAAAGTTAAAGCGAGAGTCAGAGTCCGGGATTCATCGAGTCTGTTTAAAGATGCCCTCGCCGTGTCACCGCTTCAAACGCGTCGAGTGTGTGTTTAGCGGCGACGACGGCGGCGACGACGGCGGCGGCGGCGGCGGCGGCGGCGGCGGCGTTGGCTGTGAAAGAAGACACACAAAGACAAAGTGCTGCAGCGGTTTGATGGAAACACGGTGTCTCTGTACGCAGATGACACTCAGGTTTATGAGTTGACACGTTTAAAAGCTCACATAGAGTGGTCCTGTTGCACATATATGTCAGTTATGGAGGTCTACTTACATACGTCAACTTGTTTTTATGCTCAAAAACCTCCAAGTTGCCGTAAACGAGCCGATAGAAATCCGTCTTTTCCGACGCTGTTGCCCAGCCGCGAGATTTGAGACTCAACTCTCTCTAACCCCCAGAAGACAGAGTGTGTTGTGATTGGCCAGTACCCAGGAAGTACACCCCCTCTCAGAAGCGCAGCTCCCCCCTCTGGAACGGTGGATGCACTGCTACTCATTATCAAAACATTGTTTTAATAATGTTTAAAAATAGCTTCTTCACGACTCCCCGCCGCAGTCGCTTTTATGACTTTGCAACCGGATGTGCCCGGACTAGTGCCCGGACTAGTGCCCGGACTAGTGCCCGGAGCACCGCTGTTCCGGAGAACCGCTGTTTTCATAACCGGACCGGGTTTTTTCAGAGATCTCGCTGAGCCCGAGATTTACAATAAAACACAACGTTCTCAGCAGTGGCCGAACTGTTTGTTTAGAACCTTCAGGGCTTCGTAAAACAAGGTAATGACGCAGATACACACTGAAAAAAACAGCATCCGGCTGCCCATATATGCTTAGTCGGACTAGACTACACTCTTAGAAATAAAAGTGCTAAGCAGAACCATATAAGGTTCTTCGGCTTGTCCTCGTCGGAGAACCCTGTTCGGCTCCAGGTGGAACCTTTTCATAAAGGTTGCACTTGGAACCCTGAGTGTTACCGATGACCCTTTTGAAACCCTTTATTCAGGAAAGGGGTTTTAAAGGGTTCTCTGGATCAAAATGGTTCCAAGAAGGTTACCAAGAACCCTTGAAAAACACATGGTTCCAGGTTGAACCTCAGCCCTTGTAGAAGAACACTTTTGGAACCCTTTTTTCTAAGAGTTCTTGGCGTTCAAAATCTATTTTTCTCTCCAAATCATTATTTTCTTTTAAGCTAGGGCTTGAATAACCGAATCTTCCACATTCCCTGAAGATCCGAGCACCTTCACGTCAACATGGCCGTGTGTTTGAAGGCCACTACGACGCCTCGTCACCGCATCCGATCCCATTCAGTGTAGAACTTGAGGATTTTTGTGCAGTATCTCCCGTTTTGACCTTTACCACCTCCATCTTCATCTTCATCCATGTTCTTTCTGGAGGCCTTCACTTCCAGATCGTCTTCCAGAGTGTCTGGAAAAGAGGAGTTTAAAAATATGCAGAGCGACGAGCGCGAAGACGAGCGAATCTGCTTCGCCGTTCGACTTCCCTGTCACTTATTATTATTCCCATCGCCGCTATTGCGACGCTGCGGCGATATTTAGCGGCGCTCTGACGTTTCTGTACCGACGCGACGACGCTTAAACGCTTCCTTTAAAAAAAAAAAAAAAAACCCCGTCTGTGTTTGCGTTTCCATTGTGCGACACAGAAGTGTGTGTCGCGGCGAAGAAGAGCCTTGACATGACACGGTTTTGCGTTTTTCTGAACGGCAGAGACAAAGGCAAAACATGACGTGTCGGCGCTCTCTGCCTGTCTCCCGCGAGGAAGAGGAAGATGAAGATGGAGGGAGGGGGGGGAAAAAGGGGGAGGGAAACGTTATGCAAATGGCTTTTATAAGCCGAGTCGGGCATGTTGTCGTGACACTGTCTATATTTAAAACAGGTCACCTTAACCCCCCCACACCTCGCCCCCCCGCCCCACTCTCAATGACAGGCAGCGAGTGAGGCAGCGCTGACATCTGGATGTTGCACAACTGCACACACACACACACACACACACGAGCACGGACACAAGCACCAAAATCAAAGGCATTTGCCGGGCCCTCATTTGCATATTCACACACACACACACACACACACACACACACACACACACGTAAACGAGGCGACGCAGCGTGACAGTGGCCGTGATATACGTATATATGTAAAACCAGGCCCGGCCTACGGGGGAACGGGGGCCGGGACCCAATCATTCCAGCGCCGAGCAGCCGAGACACGAGCAGTCAGCGACTGAGGTGACGGAGGAGGAGGAGGAGGAGGAGGAGGAGGAGGAGGAAGATACCTGACCCCGGTGCATTCACCCGTCCATACATCCATCCATTCACCCATCCATCCATTCATCCTTCATCTGCTGCTGCTCCCTCCTCCTCACATTCCCTCACTCCTACATATTCAACAACAAAAGCAGAATAAATGTATGTATATATGTACTAGAGACTGTGTGAAATGTCCATGGCACCATAATTCTGATCAAATAATAGTATTTCGTCATATTATTAGGCGTAAATGTGACATAATATGCTTTAATTACAGTATAGAAATGTGTTTTGTTTACCAAAAATGTCACAAAACTGTGACGAAAAACATCACTTATGTGACGTAAAAGACAAAAATATCACAATAGTGACAACACGTTACATTAGCAAGACGGTGTTATGAAACGTTGTAATTGTATGTATAATATAAATGTGTAAAGTAACGTGAACAAATAGTTACGAAATGTCGCTTCATCACAACAAAAAGTGACTCAGTGTCACCAAACGTTGCGAAAATGCTGTAATTCCGCAAAAAAAAAAAATGATTTGCAAAAATGTGGGTCAAAATGTTACAAAATGTCTTGCAACAAAAAAAATAGAACATTAGTTACAAAACGTTACATGAACAACACAAATGTGTATGAAATTGTACGTAGTCGTATATAACATGTAAAGTAACGTTAAAAAAAAATTACTTAAAGTGTTACGAAATTCTTACAAATTGTCGTTTTAATACGAGAAAACCTGAACGTGTCACAAAATGTTGTGAAATGCTCTAATTCTAAAAAAAAAAAAAAAAACATTTTCGGAAATTTGCAAAAATTTGCGTAAAAATGTTGCAAAATCACAAAAATATAACATCAGTTTCAAATAAGAACATTAGCAAAAATGTGGTAATCGTATATACTGTAAACATGTAAAGTAACGTTACAAAATATTACTTAAAGTGTTACGAAATTCTTACAAATTGGCGTTTTAATACAAGAAAACCTGAAAGTGTCTCAAAATGTTGCAAAATGCTCTAATTCTAAAAGAAAAAAGAAAAAAAAATTTTGTTGAAATTTCCAAAAATTGCGTAAAAATGTTGCAAAATCACAAAAATTTAACATCAGTTTCAAATAATAACATTAGCAAAAAATGGTGTAATCGTATATACTGTAAACATGTAAAGTAACGTTACAAAATATTACTTAAAGTGTTACGAAATTCTTACAAATTGGCGTTTTAATACAAGAAAACCTGAAAGTGTCTCAAAATGTTGCAAAATGCTCTAATTCTAAAAGAAAAAAGAAAAAAAAAATTGCGAAAATTTCCAAAAATTTGCGTAAAAATGTTGCAAAATCACAAAAATTTAACATCAGTTTCAAATAATAACATCAGCAAAAAATGGTGTAATCGTATATACTATAAACATGTAAAGTAACGTTACAAAATATTGCTTACGCAACACAAAAATCTTACAAAATGTCGTTTTAATAGAAGAAAAAGTTACTTAAGTTACAAAATGTTACTTTAAGTGTCAAAAAATGTTGCACGATTACAAAAACACTTTACAAATGTTGCCCAATGTTTTCTTTCAAAAACATCATACTTTTTTCTTAGTTTTGATTTTAAAAGTGAAAAAAAAAAAAAAATCTCGAGAAACGCTAGCTCCCCCTTGTGGCACTTTGAAATAAATCACTACAGCTGTACGTTGGCAAACATTAACCCAACAGACAAAAATTCACCACGACAACGTTATCGTGAACACTTTTTATATCGCGATTCGTGAGATTACCGTATTATTGTTTCCGGGATTTTTTAATTGCGCCATCAAGTGGTCAATTCAAGAATGACATCACTTCATGTCCCGCTCTCTCTTTCTTTTATTATCATTCTTTTGGTTTTTCCTCTCCGCTGCGTTGACCCAGATACCAAAGACATGGAGTGACACTTCTTCACTGGTCAGAGCGACGACACACCCCACCCCCCCCCACACACACACACACACACACACATATCTCCAAACCATTACCCCCACCATATTGGCATCTCTCTCTCTCTCTCTCTCTCTGTGTCTCTCTGTCTCTCTCTCTCTCCACTGTCCATAAACCATGCCTGGGCGTTATCTCTCCCCCACGCAGCAGAATAATGAAAGGCAGTGCCATGACAGATTGGACATAGATGAGATTGCTGCTGTGACTATATGCACGAGTCGCCTCGGCCTCGGCTTTGCATCTGAAATGGGAAAAAAAAAAAAGAAAGGGGGGGGAGGGAGGGAGGGTGTGTGTGTGTGTGTGTGTGTGTGTGTGTGTGTGTGTGTGTGTGGGAGGCAGTGAGGGAGGAGGATGGGTGCAAGGGGGTGACAGTGGGCTTGAGGGCCAGTGGGTGCAGTGGTGTGGTGATGAGGAGCTGACGTACTGTGTGTGTGTGTGTGTGTGTGCGTGTGTGCGTGTGTGTGTGTGTGTGTGTGTGCGTGTGTGTGTGTGTGTGCGTGCGTGTGTGTGTGGTCACTTTCAGAGTTCTGCTGCTCACTGATTGGCAGCTGACCCTCACACACAGACGGTCAGCACCTGAAACACTCACTGCTGCTTATGCTGCTTCTTCTGATGCTTCTTCTTCTTCTTCTATTGCTGCTGCTTCTTATACTGACACTGCTGCTTCTTCTTCTGTTGCTACTTCCTCAGCTGCTGCTGCTTCTGCTGCTTCTCCTTATTTCTTTTGCTGCTGCTGTTTCCTCTTCGGCTGCTGCTTCTTCTTCTTCTTTCTTCCACCGTTTCTTCTTCTGTTGCTGCTGCTTCTTCTGCTGACACTGTTGCTTCGTCTTCTGTTGCTGCTGCTGCAGCTTCTTCTTCTTTCTTCTTCTGTTGATGCTTCTTCTGCTGGCGCTTCTTCGTTCTGCTGCTTCTTCTTCTGGTGCTGCTCCTGCTACTGCTTCCATTGCTTCTTTTCGTGCAATTTCTTCTTCTCCTGCTGTATCTGCTACTGCTTCTGTTGTTGATTCTTCTTCTGCTGCTGCTTCTTCGGCTGGTACTTCTTCCATTGCTGCTGCTTCTTGGTCTTACTGCTGCTGCTGCTGCTGCTGCATTTTCTGAAGCTGCAGTTTCTTCTGTTGCTTCTTCTTCTCCTGCTGCTACTTCTTTTGTTCTTTCTGCTGACACTGTTGCTTCTTCTTCTGTTGCTGCTTCCTCTTCTGTTGCTTCTTCTTATTTCTTCTTCTGCTGCTGCTTCTGTTGCTGATTCTTCTGCAGCTGCTGCTTCTTCTTTCTTCTGCTGCTGTTCCTGCTGCTGCTTCTTCTGCTGATGCATACCATGAAGCTGCAGTTTCTTTCTGTTGCTTCTTCTTCTCTTGCTGCTGCTTCTTCTGTTCCTGCTGCTTCTTCTGTTGTTGATTCTTCTTCTGCTGCTGCTTCTGTCACAACTTCTTGTTCTTTCTGCTGCTTCTTCTGCTGACACTGTTGCTTCCTCTTCTGCTGCTGCTTCTGTTGATAATTCTTCTGCAGCTGCTGCTTCTTCTTTCTTCTGCTGCTGTTACCTCTTCTCTTGCAGCTTCTTCTGCTGCTTCTGTTGCTTCCTCTCTTCTTCCGCTGCTGCTTCTCCTGCTTCTGCTGCTTCTGTTGCTTCCTCTCTTCCTGCTGCTGCTGCTGCTGCTGCTTCTGCTTCTGCTGCCAACACCAACACGACCGCTGTGGCATGGCGGCACGGCGCCAGCAGCAACATGTCGGCACCTGTTACTGCTGCAGCCGGACATCATGGTCTGCTGCAGAGCCAACAACTGCTGCTGCAGTGGGGGGTTAACAGAGGTTTAACAGAGGTTTAACAGACAGGTTAACAGGCCTCTGCACACAGACTCTGTCAGGTTACTCTGCTGAGCTGATGCAGGAGGACACGACACACTGTGAATCCATCAGTGAGACTCAATCACACATTAACTGACGCCATGTTTCACGTTAAATTCGCCTGTAATCGTACTGAACCTTTTTTTAAAGTACAAAACATGTAAATGTATAGTCTAGTGTAGTCTGTATAGTAGTAAAACATAAGCATCACTTCATAACTGTAATAAAGTGTGTATTAACTGTTATTACCATTTTATTAAGAGCAAATAGATGTTTAATTTAGCTCATGTGAGGCTTATTCGTGCATTTGTGAAACGATTCATGACCTACTTTACACTAACAATCACTCGCAGTGTTAATAACGGTTAATAATTGTTAATAAATGCTTAATAAACATGAAGTAACGCTTAAAATGTATGAATTAATGCATGAATGTCATTATTTAACGTTTAATTAACGTTAGTAAATGCTTATTACAGCCACTTTTATTGTAAAATGTTACCTGTTAACTCATGAAAAGTAATTTCATGAGTTAACATGAACTTTTCACTATTTACTTTTATAATAATAATAATAATAATTATTATTATTATTAACCCTTGAATTCATGCCTGAAAAACATTATTAAATGTTCAATTTACCGTTAATAAACACAAATAACATAATTTACTAATGTTCATTAATTAGCATTTTTTTGTAAAATGTTACCTATTAACAAATTAACTGATGTTAAAATATATCAATTGTCAAAATCAAAAGTCAGAGGAGACAAAGATGTGTCTTTAAAGACCCTGAGATCACAAAGAGGAAGAAGAAGAGAGGGCAGGTTAAAGGACATGGTTGTTTTTGTTCATTTGTTCATTTATTTATGTATTTATTAATTTATTTACTTCCCTACTTCTTCTTGGCAGTGAGTGAAGGAGGCCTGAGCGTCGTCGTTGTTGCTAAACTGAAGAATGAAGGCTGCGACGCAGCCCAGAGTGAAGCAGGTAAACAGGCCCAACCTGCTTCTGCGCCTGCGGTGACCATCTGGACCATGTGTCACAGCAAAGCAGCAGCCTGCAGACACACACACACACACACACACACACACACACACACACACACACACACACACACACACACACACACACACACACACACACACACACACACATATGCTGGTGTACCTGGTGTCCTCCCTCTCTCCCTCTCTCTCTCTCTCCTCCTCTTCTGTTTTCGTCTCTCAAACGCTGACATGCTTTTGGCTGCGAGCGACGGGAGGCATCAGGTAAGAGAGAACACACAGGTATGTACGCACACACACACACACACACACACGCGCACACACACACACACAGCATATGGTGATTGGGCACAGTGTTGTAGTCCTTAAGTGGTGCTAACTTGACCCGAGGCAAGAAAAGGGAACGAAGACGAGGAGAAAAGAGGAGGAGGAGGAGGAGGAGGAGGAAGAGGAGGAGGAGGTGGTGCTCAAAACTGCTGCAAATTATTGATGCACTGTTACAGAAACCTGCTGGCACAACACCACTCTGTCTGTGTCTCACACTCACACACACACACACACACACACGTCTCAGCTGAACCTAACTTCACTTTATTCCGAGAAAGCCGTCATTTGTCAAGTTTTGATTTAAAACAGATTTCTGACTTCAATCACAGAATTCTAACTTTAATCTCAGAAATATCTTTTTTTCTAGAATTCTGACTTTAATCTCAGAATTCCTACTTTCTGAAAGTCAGAAAATTCAGATTTTCTGACTTTGATCTCAAAATTCTGACTTTCTGATTTTAATCTGAAAATTCCGACTTTAATCTGAAAATTCTGATTTTAATATCAAAATTCTGACTTTCTGATTTTAATCTGAAAATTCCGACTTTAATCTGAAAATTCTGATTTTAATATCAAAGTTCTGAATTTCTGACTTTAATCACAAAATTCTAACCATCTGCATGATAACTGCATGAATTCATGCCGTTTTATTCATTTATTTTTTTTACATGTGACCCTCATACTCTTCTGTAGTTTTACGCAGAGTCTCAGAGAAAATCCCCCCAAAAAATGGGATGACATTTGTCTCAAATCCGAAAAGTTTGACTTAAATCACCTGGAAATGTGAAATTTTTCATGTTAAAATGTTGAAATACCACGGTGACACACACACACTCACACACTGAGCTAAACCCTACTTCACTTTATTCCCGAAAAAACCTTAATATAAAGTTTTGATTTTAAAACAGATTTTTGACTTTAATCTCAGAATTCTAACTTTAATCTCAGAATTCTTTTTTTTTCTAGAATTCTGGCTTTAATCTCTGAATTCCTACTTTCTGACTTTATTCTCAAAAATATGACTTTCTGACTTTCATCTCAGAATGCCGACTATCTGCATGATAACAGCATTAATTCTGAGTCAGCTAGTAGGAGATTAATCTCAGAATTCTGACTTTATTTTATATTTTTTTATATTTAAAAAAAATTTTACCCAAAATTTGAAAAAGAAAATTGACCCAAAATTTGAAAAAAAAAATTTTGACCCAAAATTTGAAAAAAAAAATTTTGACCCAAAATATTTGGTCCAACATTTGACAAAAACGTCATTCTATACTATGTCGTCCAAAATTTGAGAAAAAAATTGGACCCAAAATTTTTGGTCCAAAATTTGAAAAAAAACGTCATACTATACTATGTCGTCCAGAGGTTGAAAAAAAAATTGAAAAAAAAAATTTGGTCCAAAGTTTGAAAAAAAAAATTGGATCCAAAATTTGGAAAAAAAAAATTTGGTCCAAAATTTGAAAAAAAAATGTTTTTATTCTAAATTTGAAAAAAAAAATTGTCCAAGATTTGAAAAAAAAAATTTGGTCCAAAATTTGAAAAAAATTGAGTATAGCATGTTATAGCAACCTAAGGAAGTGATTTCAATGAAAACAAAGTGAGGACCGCCCAAAATGTCCTCACTCCGTAAAAATTGCCTCACTTTGTTGGTTAAAAACCCTCACTGGTCCTCAGTATGCCGCAAGTACTCCTCTCTCTCCTCCTCATCCTCCTCTGCCTCCTCTTCTTCTTCGCTCCCTAATTAAAATGTATTCCTCTGCCATTATGCACAAAACAAAGAGGAGGTTTTTGTCTTTGAACGAGCGCAGAAGAAAGACTCTGCTCTGCTGTTCCGTCTTTCTGGCCTTTTTGTCAGGGACCGTGTGCATTTGTCATGTTTCACACCAGATAAAATATTCATCAAAATGAAGGGAGCAAAGTTCCCGGGATGATGATGATGATGATGAGGAGGAGGAGGAGGAGGAGGAAGGGGAGGAGAAAAAAGTTAATGAATAAGAGTAATCAAATTCACTATCTCCTCCTTTTTTATTGAAAATCCCTCTTTTTTTCTTTTACTTAATTAGAGCCTATTACTATCGTAATTGGCCGAGTCGTCGACGTCCAGTTCAGCGACGTCGTTATGGAGCGATTAAAGAAAGAAGAGCAGAGAAAGGCAGTAATCAGCCAATCAATTAGGATCTTTGAGGGAAAATTAGCTTTGCCGCGTTATCACGTCTGATCTCGTGTCCTTGGCGTTTCGCTGCTTTGTGTCATTTCTTCTTCTTCTCATTCTCATTCTCTCCCTAAGTGAATAAACGTCGGAATTCTTTCGCCGCCGAGGATTTTCTTCATCCTGCGAGATTGAAGCGACTCTGTGATTAACCGAGACGACGGAAACAAATAAATACAGCGGGAGAAAAATGTGGAAAAAAACTGACAGGGATATAATTAACGTTGACATTCAACGTTAAGTAAAGATAGAGATTTATTTCTAAGCAAATTATGACGTTAAATGTGGTAAAACACGAGAGACACGATACGATATTACCATGATATTCAAGTCATGATACAATATAATCACGATATTTAAGTAACAATACTATAACTATACGATATCATGATATTTAAGTTACAATATGATATTACCGCAATATTTAAATTATGATACAATACAGTATAATTGCGATATTTAAGTCACATTACGATATTATCACGATATTTAAGTTACGATATGATACAATATTATCATAGTATTTATGTTACGATATGATACAATAGTATCGTGATATTTAAGTTACAATACAATGCTATCACTATACGATATCATGATATTAAAGTTACGATACGATATTATCGCAATATTTAAATTATGATACAATACAATATAATTGCGATATTTAAGTCACAATAAGATATTATCACGGTATTTAGGTTATAATATAATACAATATTATCGCGATATTTAAGTTACAATACGATATTATCACGGTATTTAAGTTACGATATGATACATTATCGCGATATTTAAGTTACGATATGAAACAATATTATCACGGTATTTATGTTACGATATGATACAATATTATCGCGATATTTAAGTTACAATACAATGCTATCACTATACAATATCATGATATTAAAGTTACGATACGATATTATCGCAATATTTAAATTATGATACAATACTATATAATTGCTATATTTAAGTCACAATACGATATTATCACGGTATTTAGGTTATAATATAATACAATATTATCGCGACATTTAAGGTACAATATGATATTATCACGATATTTAAGTTACAATATGATATTTTCACGGTATTTAAGTTAGGATACAGTGCAATATAATTGCGATATTTAAGTCCCAATACGATATTATCACGGTATTTAAGTTACGATATGATACGATATTATCACGATATTTAAGTTACAATAAGATATTATCACGGTATTAAGGTTATAATATGATACAATATTATTGCGATATTTAAGTTACAATATGATTGCGATATTTAAGTCACAATACTATGTCATCACGGTATTTAAGTTACAATATGATACAATATTATCGCGATATTTAAGTTATTATTAAGTTATGATATGATACAATATAATTGCGATATTGAACTCACAAAACAATATAACTGCAATATTTAAATTACAATGCACCATTATCACGACATGATGTTATCACGATATCTAACAATATCATCACGATACAATATTACCATGATATTTAACTCACAATACGACATTGTCCCGATATTTAAATCACAATAACATCACAATATGTAAGTCGTGATATAACATTATCACATCTTATATAAGGTCAGTTTGTAAGATAATGATCACTTCCTGTTTTATTTTGTCAAACTCACTCACTTTCTCATTTCAGTTGCCTTCACTTCCTGGGTTTTCCCGCCAACCTTGATCACAGGCTCCTCCCCCAATTAGTTTCAGCTGTGTTCACTTCCTCAACTCACTATTTAGCCTCTGCTCAGCTCTCAGTTTCTGAAACTTCTTCTGGTTTCACTGATTGTAGCAGAGTTCTTAATCTGATTATGTTTGGGTTTTTTTGGGGGAAATTGTCTTCATCAAGAGAAAGTTTGTAACCTTTGTTTTAGTTTTGACAGCCTGTGTATCAACACGTGAATGAAATGATGAGGATGTGGAATCCCATGACTTTACTAAGAATCTCAAGCGTCTTCTCCTCTGGTTGAGAAGTTTATGAGAGCAGTGCTGAGGCTTTTTTTTTAGGTTTAGCAACGCTAGGCATTTTTTGTAGTATTCCTACTTCCTGACTTTAATCTCAGAATTACTACTTTCTGACTTTAATCTCAGAATTCCTACTTTCTGGCTTCATTCTCAGTATCCCAACTTCCTGACGTTAATGTCAGAATTCTGACTTGAATCCTGATTTGAATCTCAGAATTCCAAGTTTCTTACTTTAATTTCAGAATTCTGACTTTAATCTCAGAATTCCTACTTTCTGACTTTAATTTCAGAATTCTGACTTGAATCCTGATTTTAATCTCAGAATTCCAAGTTTCTTACTTCAATCTCAGAATTCCTATTTTCTGACTTAAATCTCAGTATCCCAACTCTCTGACGTTAATGTCAGAATTCTGACTTGAATCCTGATTTTAATCTCAGAATTACAAGTTTCTTATTTTAATGTCAGAATTCTTACTTCAATCTCAGAATTCCTACTTTCTTACTTCAATCTCAGAATTCCTACTTTCTGGCTTTAATCTTGGAATTCTGACTTTAATCTGAGAACGCCTACTTTCTGGCTTCATTCTCAGTATCCCAACTTCCTGACGTTAATGTCAGAATTCTGATTTAAATCCTGATTTTAATCTCATGATTCCAAGTTTCTTACTTTAATCTCAGAATTCTCACTTTAAACTCAGAATTCCTACTTTCTGATTTTAATCTCAGAATTCTGACTTTAATCTCAAAATTCCTAATGATTTTAGTCTCAGAATTCTGACTTTAATCTGAGAGTTCCTACTTTCTGACTTTAATCTCAGATTTCTGACTTGAATCCTGATTTTAATCTCAGAATTCCTAGTTTCTTACTTTAATGTCAGAATTCTTACTTCAATCTCAGAATTCTGACTTTACTTGTCTTTGATTTGTTGAAAAACAGAGGAGCAGAAAGACAGAGAGAGAGAGAGAGAGAGAGAGAGAGAGAGAGAGAGAGAATCATAATGATTTAAGTTGCTGAAATTGCAGCAGCAGCAGCGACAGACACAGAATCTGTAATTATTCCGGTGAATCCAATAAAAGGCGACGAAGAACAAAGAGCGAGAGGAGAAACACTTGTGTTCTGTCGCAGGATAACAGCAGAGATAATAGCGTGGTGGCTGTTTTCTTTCTCCTCCTTCTTCTTCTTCTTCTTTGGTTTTGTTTGTTTGTTTGTGTGTGTGTTTCTTCTTCTTCTTCTTCTTCCTCTTCATCCATTCTTACCTGAAGAGCATCTTCACAGGGTGCCACAGTGTTCGCGGGCACAATCGATAACGCTATCAAAGGGCAGAATCTCAGCCTTAATGAAAGGGAAGAGAATCCCGCGGCTGCAGACGCTGGAGGACCACGAGAGATCTGTGCGCATCAACACGCCTCAGACTAAATATGAAATCAATTCATTACACCCCTTTATTTCTTTCTCAAACACAGTTCGGAGCCCAGATAACAAATTTAGCTCCTGCCTCCTCCTCCTCCTCCTCCTCCTCCTCCTCCTCGCACTTTCTTTTATTCTCCTTCGTCTCTGCACCAATTAATGGGAAGACACAGTGGCGGTGGACACTTTCCAGCAGCATAAATAGATTAAATTGCAGGGGAGATTATAATTTATCATTTCTTTATTAAAAAAGTAATGCGGGCGAATTAACTTTGAATTAAATTCTATTTGCATGGCATTACCGGAATCATCTGTGTAAATGGCTCGGAATCTCAGATGGGACGTCGTTCCCGCCGCCGACCGTGTAATTGTGCGGAAAGAACTTTTTTTTTTTTATCCGGGGAATTATGAGAAAACTGTAATCTGAAAGTATGAGACTATACGAGTGTGTGAGTGAGTGAGAGGTGGAACTTTAATCACAGCCTCCCCGGAAAAAAATGTTCCTGCTTTTCAGGAAGATTTGTGAAGACAAACAGCAGAGCAACATTTTTAACGTTTAGAAATAAAACAATACTGTGTGGACGAGTGATTATAAAGAAACTAACGTGAATGTCAGGGTTTGTGAGGGAGGGTTAGGGCGACATGGACAAAAATTTTTAAAAAGCATAAATGAAGCATACATTCTCTGATTAAAGTGTGACTTTAATCTCAGAATTCTGACATTAATCTCAGAATTCCTACTTTCTGACTTTAATCTCAGAATTCCTACTTTCATTTCAGAATTCGACTTTAATCTCAGAATTCCTAATATGTGACTTTAATCTCAGAATTCTGACTTCAATCTTAAAATTCCTCCTTTCTGACTTCAGTCTCAGAATTCCTACTATGTGACTTTAATCTCAGAATTCTGCCCTCAATCTCAGAATTCTGACTTTAATCTCAGAATTCTGATTTCAATCTCAGAATTCCTAGTGTCTCATTATACTCTCAGGATTCTGACTTTAATCTCAGAATTCCTACTTTCTGACTTTAAATTTAGAATTCCTACTTTCATACTTTCATTTCAGAATTCGACTTTAATCTCAGAATTCCTAATATGTGATTTTAATCTCAGAATTCTGACCTCAATCTCAGAATTCCTCCTCTCCGACTTTAATCTCAGAATCCCTACTATGTGACTTTTATCTCAGAATTCTGACTTCAATCTCAAGAATTCCTCCTTTCTGCTTTTAATCTCAAAATTCCTACTATCTGACTTTAATCAGAGAAGTCCAACTTTCATACTGTAATCTCAGAATTCTGACTTTAATCTCAGAATTCCTACTATTTGACTTCTAATCTCAGAAGACCTACTTTCAAAATCAATAAAATTGCATTTCAAAAATCTATCTAAAATCGTAAAAGTTTGACTTAAATCACATGAAAATGTTCGATTTTTAGATGTTAAAATGTTGAAACAGCACAGTGTTGAAGTGTGAGTGGACACACACACACACACACACACACACACACACACACACACACACACACTGAGTTTAAATTACGACACAGGTCTTTTATGGCAGAATATACGAGCAGGACCTCAGAGCTCTCACACACTCACTCACACACTCACTCACACACTCACTCACACACTCACTCACACAGGCTCTAAATCACAGGTCCTGACAGGGCCGTATAACACAGTGTCAGCGAAACATCATGACAACATGAAAACGGGGGGAGAACGTGTCGTGTAGGTGAGCGTGGGGGCGTGGCCTAGGCAGTAACTCATGGGGGCGTGGCCTAGGCAGTAACTCATGGCAACGACACAGTTTTAGCGGCTGTTGAGTTGGAAACCACAGCAGATTTCTTCACTTATAGTAACTTAGTGGCTGTTTTTTAAGTAGTAACAACAATCCACGTGGTATTTTTGTGCACACAAACAGCGTAACAACATGTTTACGCTTAAAAATAAAACAATACTTTGTGGGCGAGTGAAATAAAGATGATTTTACCCAACATAGATGGAAAAAAGTATCAAATTATTCACTTTTACCCACTAAAAGTGTAAAAAATTACAAAGTAGAACGCACAATATGTTGATTTGGGCGCGTAATAGACGTAAAAAAGTACTTAAATACATTACGTAACAGCTGTACGTCGTACAATTCTGCAAAAAGTATAAGTGGAAAAATTGCTGGATAATTCATGAAATTATTATTTGTTTTTGTATATTTATTGCTCAATTACCTCAAATATAGTACGTTGTAAAGTTGCAATTTGCAAAATAATAAAAATCGGAATTGAATGAGCTCTATTTTTTGGTTTTAAATGTGTGTTTTTATATCAGAATAAGTGATCGTGTGACTTGAATTCAACAAAACGGCCGCTTCTCTGACTTATTTTCCTTTTCTTTTTTTAAACAAGTGGCACAGTTTAATGAAAATGTTTAAAAAAGAAGGGAGGAGAGCGAAGAGAGAGAGAGAACGAAAAAGAAGAGGCATTGATGAGCAATTTGATTGGCACGCCACTCCTGGGACAAACCAAATGAGAGGAGACCCGGGGGACGCGGGCAGATCTGATTAGCCGCGCCGCGGTGAAAATGGAGTTTACCACGACTAATTCAAGACGGAGCGACGGGAGATTAAAAAAAAAGAAAAGAAAAGAAAAGCTTCATACTGCAGTTTCTCTACCTTTTTTCTTATTTTATTGAAATCCAATATGTTTGAGCAAACGTCTCACACACAGTCTGGTTTATCATGACTTCAGAGGACAATTACATTGACTTACATTAATGTCCTGGGGACTCTTACCTTAACCTTAACTTACATGTCTCCACCTTAAAGTGCAATAATTTATCTTTTGTCCCAATGTCCTCACATTTAGGTCCCCACAACCTTAACACTCAACTCAGTGACTAACCCTAACCCTTAAAAAAAGGCCTTAACCCTAATAAAAGGCTGTTATAGTAACAAAATTACCATACAACATGTCTTCACCTTAAAATGTAGTAACTTACTTTATGGGGACTTGATTTTTGTCCACACAAGTGAGACAAGTCCCCATAAACTGACTGTGTCCTCAGTTTTAGGTCCCCACAACCTGGAACTCAAACAAACACACATACACAAACTTGTCGTCTTTTTGTCTTCTATCTCGACGATGCGCCTAACCCGTCCCCTTAACGTAACCCTAACCCTAACAGATAGAGTTCGACAGAGTTGGATTTTTGTCCCTATAAGACACCAAGTCCCTATAATGTGACTCAGATATAGGTCCCCATAACCTTAAATCTCAAACAAAGTGCCTAACCCTAAAAAGGCCTTAACCCTAAAGGCCCTTAAAGTGGGACTGAGACAAATGTCCCCATAAGGATAGGTTTGTATGATTTGTTGGACCCCACAAAGTCATGAATACATGTATACACACACATAGTTTGATTTCCGTCCCTATATAGAAGACGGGTCCCCATAAAGTGACTGTGTCCCCAGATGTAGGTCCCCACAACCTGGTACTCAAACATACACAGGCAAATGTATCTTTATGTCCAATATGTCAACTCAGTGCCAAACCTTTCTCCTTAACCTAACCCTAACCCTAACCTAAACCCTAACCCTAAATATAGGCCTTAACCATAATAAAAGGCCCTTAAAGTTGTGGGACTGAGACACATGTCCCCACAAAGATAGGTTACTACATTTTGTTGGACCTCACAAAGACAGAAATACATGTTTACACACACGGAGTTTGATTTCCGTCCCTATAAGGAAGACGGGTCCCCATAATGTGACTATGTCCCCAGATGTAGGTCCCCACAACCTGGAACTCAAACATACACAGGCAAAGTTATCTTTATGTCAACTCTGTGCCTAACCCTTCTCCTTAACCTAACCCTAACCCTAAATATAGGCTTAACCATAATAAAAGTCCCTATAAGTTGTAAAGCCAAGACAGAATGTCCCCATAAGGATAGGTTTGTATGATTTGTTGGACCTCACAAAGACAGAAATACATGTTTACACACACACAGTTTGATTTTTGTCCCTATAAGGAAGACAAGTCCCCATAATGTGACTCTATCATCAGATTCATGCACCCATAATACCTGAAACAAACACTCAAACATGTCTATATGTCTTAGTGAGGACACATCATAGATATCATGCATTCCCAAAAAGGCCTTAACCCTTTTTTAAGCCTTTTTTTTTGGACCCCACAAAGATATTTTCATTTTTCATTACCTTAACCTCATCCTAGCCACACAACATGGGGATTTTACTTTTGTCCTGCATAAGAATACAGGTCCCCATAACGTGAATGTGTCCTCAGATTAAGGTCCCCATAACGTGAATGTGTCCTCAGATTTAGGTCCCCACAACCTGGGACGCAAACGCACACACACAAACTAATCTTTATATCCAATATCTCCACTAAGTGCCGAACCCTTCTCCTTAACCTAACCCTAACCTAAACCCTAGCCCTAACAAAAGCCTTAACCCTAACAAAAGCCCCTTAAAGTTGTGTGACCCAGATAAAACGACCATACAACATGTCTTCAACTTAACAATGTAATAACTTACTTTGTGGGGACCTTACCCTAAGTGCCTAACCCTTACCCTTAACTTAAAACCAGGTCTTAACCCTGAAAAAAAGCCCTTAAAGTTGTGGGACCCAGACAACATGCCTAAGTATATATACATACATGGAGATGAAGTGGTGAAAATACTCATAAGGTACAGACTTAAACAGGTGTGTGTTGTTTTAGGAGCGACGTCTGTGGCTTAAATCAGATTTTCCCCCTTAAGTTCCCACTTAACTGCTCAGCCGCGTTAGCAGCTAGCATCTTTAAATTATCACTTCCTGCTTTTAATCTTATAATCTGTGTAAATACGGGTTATAGGATATGGGGGGAAAAAAAAAGACTGAGCAGGAGGTAGAGATTTAGGTTGGACACACACACACACACACACACACACACACACACACACACCTTGTGGTTGCGAGGCAGAAGCGTCCATAAATACTGAAAAAAAAAAGCCTCTGAACTCTTTTTGTGTTTTATTTATTTTTATCTCCGTTACAGATCGTGTCCCAATTCCATGGAAAATCTTCTGGGACTGACGTCTCCAATCTTTGGCCGATTGGAACTTTTCCACAAAAGAAAGTGTGTTTTTCATGTTTTTTTGCTGTGAAAGTGTGAGACGATCATGTTTTTCTTATCGTGTTAATTCTATTCTGTGCCTTATTTCTTCTTTCTCCCTCCTTTTCTTTCTCTGGCACGAGCTTGAATAATAACCACATTTCAAATCTTAGTCCTCAGAAAATGAGGTTCTGCTTCGTTTGAGACCAGGTTTTGGTCTCCATGAGGATTACTGTCCATACAAGGTCAGTGTTTAAGGCAGGGGTCTCACAATAAAATGACCTGAGGGGGTGATTGAATTACTGCATGTACAGAAATAAACAATATTTGTCACAGTATTATATAGAATTTCAAAATATAAGTTTTTGTTTAGTTATAGGAAGTACGGTGGCCTGAAAGGGTAAAGCATCAATACAAAACAAATATATAATATATATATTAATATATATCCAACTCTAGTCCGACTCCAGTCCAACTCCGGTCCGACTCCAGTCCAACTCTAGTCAGACTACAGTCCAACTCCAGTCCAACTCCAGTTCAACTCTAGTCCGACTCCAGTTCAACTCTAGTCCGACTCCAGTTCAACTCTAGTCCGACTCCAGTCCAACTCTAGTCCGATTCCAGTCCAACTCTAGTCCGATTCCAGTTCAACTCTAGTCCGACTCCAGTCCAACTCTAGTCCAACTACAGTCCAACTCCAGTCCAACTCCAGTTCAACTCCAGTCCGACTCCAGTCCAACTCTAGTCCGACTCCGGTCCGACTCCAGTTCAACTCTAGTCCAACTCCAGTCCGACTCCAGTCCAACTCCAGTCCAACTCTAGTCCAACTCCAGTCCAACTCTAGTCCAACGCCGGTCCAAATCCAGTTCAACTCTAGTCCGACTCCAGTCCAACTCTAGTCCGACTCCAGTCCAACTCTAGTCCGACTCTCGTCCAAATCCAGTCCAACTCCGGTCCAACTCCAGTTCAACTCTCGTCCAACTCCGGTCCAAATCCAGTTCAACTCTAGTCCAACTCCAGTCCAACTGCGGTCCGACTCCAGTTCAACTCTAGTCCAACTCCAGTCCGATTCCAGTCTGACTCCACCCCGCCAGGTGATAGTACCTGAGAGGTGATTTAATTACTTTATGTACATAAATAAACAATATTTGTCACAGTATTATATAGGATTTCAAAATAAAAGTTTTTGTTAAATTATAGGAAGTACGGTGGCCTGAAAGGGTAAAGCATCAATACAAAACAAACAAACTTATACGAAGCTTGAGACTAATTGATATTTTGGAAACAAATTTGCAATTTATAATACAAATTGCTAAAAGTTTAAACAAGTTTACAAATAGTAAATTTACTGAATAAGACCATAAAGACACTTAATATTTAACATCCAAAATGGTAATAATGGTAAAAAAAATAACCCTTCCATGGTAAGAAAGAGGAAGTATTTAAAAGGAAGGGCTGCATAAGATTTATTGGGGGGGGGGCTGCAAGTGGCCCACGGGCCCCCGAGTTTGACACTTCTGGTTGAAGGTCCTGAAGAGGCAATAAATACAAGAAAGGACACACACACACACACACCAGGCATATGGACAAGTATGCAAAATCACACACTCTCTCTCTCGCACACACACACACACACACACACACACACACACACACACCTTCCCCTAGTGTCTTGTCCTCTGTCTTTTCTTGCCACCCCCCCCCCCCCCCCCCACACACACACACACACACACACACACACTCGCTCTCTGTGCATTTGCTTGGAAAACGTGAGAATGTTTGAACTCTTCGTCTCACAAAGATGTTACTGAAACAGAATATGAATTAGTCCACACCCCCATCACATCACCCCCCCCCCCTCCTACAAAAACCTCCTCCCTCCTCATGCATAAATAATAAAACAATACAAAAGGAGGGAGAGGCTCACACATGAAAGAGACGCCAACTCGCCCCAACAATTCAAAACTTCCTCACAGCGAGTGAGTGATGTGTGTGTGTGTGTGTGTGTGTGTGTGTGTGTGTGTGTGTGTGTGTGTGTGTGTGTGTGTGTGTGTGTGTGTGTGTGTGTGTGTGTGTGTGTACACATACAGTATATTTTGGTGCATCCCATTTACATCGGAAATCACAAGTGGGAACTGGGAGTGATGTCATCTCTGAGTTTGAGTTTGAAAAATCGACTTGAAAATTTGGTCCACTCAATTTAAAAACTTTCATTATAACATTGAATATATATATATATATATATATATTTATGTATAATAATTTACTTTTAATACCAAACATGCCATATTTATATAAGAAGTTCTAATGCCTCAATGCTAATAAACATCTTTTATCTGAACAAACTTTCTATGTATTGCCACCTATGTAAGTCAATTATTATTATTATTACATATTACATAATATTGTATATATTATATTATATTATACAGTATAAAGTAAGATAAGGTTTTTAAAAAATAAAACTAAAGTGCATTTTCCCATTTATAAATGTACAATATGGAAGATATTCATATATCTATATATATCTATATATATGTATATATACATACACACACACACCATGAGCATAATAACAATATGACAAACAATATACAAACTTTCTATGTATTGCCACCTATGTAAGTAAATTATTATTATGACATATTACATAATATTTTACAGTATAAAATAAGATAAGGTTTTTAAAAAATAAAACCAAAGTGCATTTTCACATTTATAAATGTACAATATGGAAAATACTTCACTATTCAGATAATAAAAATAGAATACACTGTACAGTATATATATATATATATATATATATACACACACACACATTATGAGCATAATAACAATATACTAGTCACTACCGCGTTATATAAGTATTATAAAAAGGAAAAAAATAGCTTTACAAAATTCATATAGTCATCATGAATTTACTGTACTTTCAGACCAAGTGGAAGATTCCATTGATTTTTATGGATATAAAATTCACATTATGTCTAATATTGTTGTAATTTTTAATTTATCACCTGTTTTTTTTTTTTCCTGTATCATCTTTTATTTCCCTCTCTCTCTCTGTGTGTCTCTGTGTCTCTCTCTCTTTTATAAAGTCTGCATATCCATTAAAAAGAGAGAGAGAGATTTCCTCCTTTTTTTTCTGTTTTCCCCAGACACCAATTTACATAAAGTGGATGCCATCATCAGTTCAAGAGAGGGGAAATTATTTCCCCGGCAACATCACACTTTTCTCCTTCTTTTATTATTTATTTATTAAGTCTTTTTTTTTTTTTTTTTTTTTTCAGAGCAAGCTGGGGCTTGTTAAGACCATTTAGCTCGATATGCTAAATATGCTAAACGTCCGTCACTCCCTCCTTCTCGCTCTCGTTCCCTTTAAACGTCTTCATCAATGATTGAATTAAGGCCTCGGCAAAGTCATTTGGGAACATTAATCTCATTGTTTTTTAGATATGTTAATCCATTTAATGCTTTAAACCTTTAACTGTGCAAAAGATTCAATAACTTACCCTGAAAAATGATGTAACGAAGCCTTTTCACATTTATCAGAATTCCACTCTTTAACTCGCGTTAACGAACAATGAAGAAGGTGCAAATGTCGTTTTTCAGTCAAACCTCTTTTTACCACCTTTTGTCGGACGGACGGTTTAATATGACGTTATTAGGAATGAATGTAATTCACCGCGGCGCGACAACCGAGGTCCATTGTTGGCTCAGATACGTCTTCTTCTTCTTCTTCTTCTTCTTTTGTCCGTGGCGCGGAGGACATCGCTCTGTCATTTCAGCAGAAGAAGATACTGTGATTAAAGCGCTCTGTAACTCATTTCATCACCGAGGGATCGTAGACTGGGCCAAGAGATACAGATTATTATGATTATCATTATTGCCGCTGCTAATGCTAATTCTGCTGCAGAAAAATCACTTTAGTGTTGAATCAGTTTCCTGTTTTACCTTTATGTCACAGAAAAACGTCCAACTTGAGTCCAACTCCAGTCAAACTCTAGTCCATCTCCAGTCTGACTCCATTCCAACTCCAGTCCAACTCTAGTCTGACTTCAGTCCAACTCCAGTCCAACTCTAGTCCAACTCCAGGCCGACTCCAATCCGACTCCAGTCCAACTCCAGTCCGACTCCAGTCTGATTCTAGTCCAACTCCATCTCCAACTCCAGTTCAACTCCAGTCCAACTCTAGTCCAACTCCAGAACAACTTCAGTCCAACTCCGGTCCAACTCTAGTCCAACTCCAGTCCATCTCCAGTCCAACTCCAGTCCATCTCTAGTCTGACTGCAGTCCGACTCCAGCCCAACTCCAGTCCAACTCTAGTCTGACCCCAGTCCAACTCCTGTCCAACTCCTGTCCAACTCCAGTCCAACTCCTGTCCAACTCTAGTCCAACTCCAGTCCAACTCCAGTCCAACTCCTGTCCAACTCTAGTCCAACTCCAGTCCAACTCTAGTCCGACTCCATTCCAACTCCAATCGAACTCAGTCTAACTCTAATCCAACTCTAGTCAAACTCTAGTCCAACTCCTGTCCAACTCTAGTCCAACTCCAGTCCAACTCCTGTCCAACTCCAGTCCAACTCCAGTCCAACTCAAGTCCAACTCAAGTCCAACTCCAGTCCAACTCCAGTCCAACTCCAGTCAAACTCCAGTCCGACTCCAGTCTGTCCCCATTTAACTCCAATCCAACTCAGTCTAACTCTAATCCAACTCCAGTCCAACTCTAGTCTGATTCCAGTCCGACTAAGCGTACATGCAGGAGTTATCGGACTATGAATTGCATTTTTTGTGATCGTACCTGGTGGGTTTATTTTTTAGTACCTGCTCTGACAATGTTCCAAGCGAGCTGAGCTATGCCGTGCTAGCCGTGCTATGGAGACCACGCCCACGTTGAGGAGGAGCTATGAAGTCATGGAAAACATGTGTTAACATGACATTAAGAAAACCGAATAATGGTCTTAGTCAGACTAACAACACCGCGCGCTCACTGTGACTAACAGAGGGGAAACTTTGTGTTGCTACAGAGCCACGAGCACGTGTTGAACACGCAGTGGAAAATCACCCATCATGCCGAGCGGCGCGCACTCGATGAAGCGCAGTAATGGAGACGATCCACAGGAACGGTGAAGGTGTTGGTTTTCACGAAGCCGCAGAAACGGCCACATCGGCACTTCCTGCTCTCTCTTCCATTTTACCAACAACCGTGCGCTCCGTTACTCGTCGTGAGCGGCAGGACATCGGACACTTGGCCTCTGGTGAAGCGCCTGAGCCGCCGAGGCGCTGCCATCGCCTGACGGCGCTTTCATCTCCGCGGCGAGATGCCTGGCAGGAATGTACCACTTCACATGTATTGGCCTCTAAAGTTACATGCCCATTAGGGGCCACCGCAGGAGAAGAAGAAGAAGAAGAAGAAGAAGGAGGGAGGGCGCAATATTTAACCGTCTGGACGATTAGGAGTAAGCCTCAAATAATATCAAATTCTGCCACGGCACCAAGAAACTGCTCTGAGAACAGCGTGAGAACAAAAACATCAGGGTTTGCCGCTCGGAGGGTTAGCTGCTGCCGCCGCCGACCGCCAACCGCCGACCACCGCCGCCAAGTCATGACTCTGAGACGAGGCAAACATAGGTGGAAAAGTCTTCACATTCTCATGACTCAGCAGCGACGGTCACGGGATGTTGAGATTCACTCGTTCACGGAGCCGTCGTACGTGGATTATAACGCAGGAATATCAGTGTTTCAGTGAAATGACTCGTTAAATAGAATGTGACGTAGTTTTTTCTGTCATTTTAAATAATGACTCATCAATATATAGATTGTAACTTAGTATTTCTCGTATTTTTGGAGAATGACTCATCATTTTATGGATTATGTACTAATAATTCTCTTATTTTGATTAAATGACTCATTAAATAGAACGTGACGTAGTTTTTTCTGTCATTTTAAATAATGACTCATCAATATATGGCTTTTGACTCAGGAAATCCTGTATTTTTTAATAAAGTGACTCATTAATTTAATTGATTGGTTCTTTTTGAAGAATGACTCATCATTATATAGATTGTGACGTAGTATTTCTCGTATTTTTGGAGAATGACTCATCGTTATATGGATTATGTACTAATAATTCTCTTATTTTGATCAAATGACTCATTAAATAGAATGTGACGTAGTTTTTTCTGTCATTTTAAATAATGACTCATCATTATGTCGATTGGAACTTAGTATTTCCGGTATTTTTTGAAGAATGACTCATCAATATATGGATTTTGACTCAGGAAATCCTGTATTTTTAATAAAGTGACTCATTAATTGAATGTATTGTTACTTTTCGAAGAATGACTCATCATTATATAGATTGTGACTTAGTATTTCTAGTGTATTTTGGAGAATGACTCATCATTTTATAGATTATGTATTAATAATTCTCTCATTTTAATCAAATGACTCATTAGATAGAATGTGACAGTGTTTTTTGTGTCATTTTAAATAATGACGCATCATTATGTCGATTGTAACTTAGTATTTCTCGTATTCTTTGAAGAATGACTCATCATTATATAGATTGTGACGTAGTATTTCTCGTATTTTTGGAGAATGACTCATCGTTATATGGATTATGTACTAATAATTCTCTTATTTTGATCAAATGACTCATTAAATAGAATGTGACGTAGTTTTTTCTGTCATTTTAAATAATGACTCATCATTATGTCGATTGGAACTTAGTATTTCTCGTATTCTTTGAAGAATGACTCATCAATATATGGATTATGACTCAGGAAATCCTGTATTTTTTAATAAAGTGACTCATTAATTTAATTGATTGGTTCTTTTTGAAGAATGACTCATCATTATATAGATTGTGACTTAGTATTTCTAGTGTATTTTGGAGAATGACTCATCATTTTATAGATTATGTACTAATAATTCTCTTATTTTAATCAAACGACTCATTAAATAGAATGTGACAGTGTTTTTTGTGTCATTTTAAATAATGACGCATCATTATGTCGATTGTAACTTAGTATTTCTCGTATTCTTTGAAGAATGACTCATCAATTTATGGATTATGACTTAGGAAATCCGGTAATTTTTAATAAAGTGACTCATTAATTAAATTGATTGGTTCTTTTTGAAGAATGACTCATCATTATATTAAAATTGTGACTCAGTAAACCCAGTTCTTTTAATTAAAATGACTCATTAAATTGTTTGTTACTTTTTGTGTGGACTTTTCCAACAGTGACTCATCATTATATAGATTGTGACTTAGTAAATCTCGTATTTTTGGAGAATGACTCATCATTTTATGGATTTTGTACTAATAATTCTCTTATTTTAATCAAACGACTCATTAAATAGAATGTGACATGTTTTTTAGTATTGTTTTAAATAACGACTCATCATTATATTGATTGTGACTCAGCAAAACCCAGGAAAAGTATTTTTAATAAAAATTACTCATTACATTGTTTGTTACTTTTTGTGTGTACTTTTCCAACAGTGACTCGTCATTAAATATTGACTTGGCACAATTCTAGTATTTTTTTGTGGAATGACTCATCATTAAATAGATCACGTATTAATTATCCCGGTATTTTAACAAAAAATACTTATTTAATAGAGACTTTATTTGTATGATTTTAATTAAATAGATTGTGACTGAGGACAATATTTTTTGAAGAGCGACTCATCGTTATATGGATTATGACTCAGGAATTGTAGTATTTGAATAAAATGAATCATTACATTGATGTGACTTTTTTAATCAAATTAGAGTATTTTTTTTAAGTATGTTTTGGGTTTTTTAGGATTAAAAGTCAATTGAAGATGGAATTTTTTTATTTTAAGTATATATATTTTTTTTTTAAACAACTTCTTAAATACATCATAAAGTTTGTATATTTAGTATTTTCTGACGTGTGATTGATTGATTTGATGATGATTTTTAGTATTTTGTTATTTTTAAACCTCTCACATTAACTCGACAGAACCACACTTTATTTTTTCCTGTATTTTGTTCATGACCTGTGTGTGAAACCAGGCTGTGACGACTTCATTAATTTATTATTTTCTACTCTCTGGATGCAGAGGGAGTTGTTTCCCGTCCAGTTATTTCTCTCCTCTCCGTTGTCACTTTCCACAGTTTCCTCAAACCTGCTCACGATCATCAATCAACACCTGGACGTCGCTCAATCAAACCCAGCTCATAAAACCTGCTGCTGCTGCCGCTGCCACACACACACACACACACACACACAGATTCAGCAGCCACAGTCTGCACAGTCACCTGTCAACGTAACATAAAAACGTCTGATTTAAGACGTTTAAAAACCATTTAATCCATGATTATCAGCTGCTTTACCGAGCTTTGTCTTTTCTCTTCAATCTGAACAGGAAAAATTATTTGAATTCAAAGTTTTACCGTCGTGTTTTTCCGTTTGTCATGTTAGGATTGAGTTGTCAAGGTTTTTTGAGGGGGAACGTTGTCACAGGTCTGAGTTTGAGGGAGTTGGATTCTTGTGTGTTTTCATTGTGTTATGTGCGGAAATGTTGGTGCGTTTTTGACGCTATGATATGATACTGAATAAAGTAGAGTAACGTGTGTTTAGATAAAGACAATAATTCACCTAAAATTATACATTTCACACACATTTTAGCTAACTAAGTTGTATTTTTTGTTTTATTCACTCTTGATTTGATCTGTTTTTATTATGGTTTAGTGTTCATTTTATCCACGTTTTTCAAAAATGTATTTTAGTTGTTTTTAGCTAGCTCTGCCATTAACGGCGTTACCGCATACCGTGCGATTGTAAAAATTAGCCTCTAAAGTAACGCTAAACTTTACAAAACAGACGCACACACACGCTGGTTATCTGTAGCGCTGCTGTTTTCGTTTGATAATCGACAACCGCTCCGGTTTGACTGTAGGCTCGCTAACGGCGCTAAAGGTGCTAACTGGAGGCTAAACGGTGCCCTGGACTCCGGTGCCGCGACACGGAAAACTGCGTTACTTTAGAGACTCATTTTGATAATCGTTACTCACGTAAACATTTTTCTGCCGTCATGAAAACACGTCATGCGTTAACGGCGTTAACGGCCTAGCACTATTTTAGACGTATGTTTTTGAAGGTGTCGGGGTCCAAGAGGCGGGAAACTGAAAGAATCCTCAGTCTTATCTTCCGAAAGATTTTCTTTCCCTCGTGAGCTAACGTAGCTAACTGGTAAACGGTGCCTGTACTCTGCTGCCGCGGCACGAGAAACTGCGTTACTTTAGAGACTCGTTTTAACAAGTGGGAGTCACGTAAACATGACGTCACGCGCGTCTTTTTCTGGTCACGCGTTACCGACGTTAACAGCACTATTTTAGACGTGTGTTTTCGAAGTTGTGGGGCCACCGTTAGCCAGGAAAACAGACCGCTCCAGTTCGACTGTAGGCTCGCCAACAGCGCTAAAGGAGCTAACGCAGTTAACGGAGCTAAACGGTGCCTGGACTCCGTTGCCATGACGCAAAAAACTGCATTAATTTGGAGACTCATTTCAGAGTCACGTAAAACATGACGTCACACGCGTCTTTTTTCAGTCAGCCGTCACAGAAACGCTCCATTAACGTTAGCATTGACGGCGTTAACGGCCTAGCGCTATTTTAGACGTGTGTTTTTGAAGGTGTGAGCCAGGAAACATCCTCAGAGTCCACAGATAAAAACAGACACACACATCCGCTGGTTATTTGTAGCGCTGATCTTTTCGTTTAATAAACAAAGACCGCTCCAGTTCGACTGTAGGTGCGCTAACAGAGCTAACGGAGCTAACAGTACCTGGACTCCGGTGCCACGGTACGGAAAACTGCGTTACTTTCTAGACTCATTTTGACAATCGGGAGTCACGCGTGCTCAGCCGTCACAGAAACGCGTCATTACCGTTAGCGTTAACGCCGTTAGCGGCCTAGCGCTATTTCAGACGTGTGTTTTTGAAAGTGCGAGGTCACCGTGAGCCGGGAAACATCCTCAGAGTCCACAGATATTCATTCCCTCGTGGAGGTTTTTCAGCCCCGACGGAAACATTTCCCAGCGGTGTTTTCTTTCACTTTGGTTGCAGATGTTTTACTCCCGGTGTGAAATGTTCCACAAGCACATACTTTTACACGAGCGATGAAGTTTTCTCTTCCACTGTTTCTTCTTCTTCTTCTTCTTCTTCTTCTTCCTCCACAGAATCCAGTCACACAAAAAAAGAGAAACTTTTCCGTAGACGACGGCCAAACCAGAGGAGAGAGAATGAAACGTACGGCGAGATCATTAATAACACCGTGACTCGCGGACGTCGTCGGGGAAACAATGGCATTGTGTCGCAGAGAAGAGACGACGTATCCTGCCCTCTTTTCTTCAGCTCGACGGCTCTATCTCTTAATTACTTCCACGTCTTCATTCGTCGTTTCGTCGCAGTTCTTCGCAGTTGTGAGGTTAAACAAACTCTGTCCACACCTGGTCACCCTGAGTAATGCAGCCCTTTATGTACATAATAATAATAATAATCATGTAATGACACCGTCACTGTCAACACTGTCAGCGCCGTTTCCTCCACGTCGTGCGCTTTATTTGACAAATGCAGTTTTCGCGGAGACCAAAATTGTCGGATCGTGTTTCCAAACTCAGCGCTGGTGTGTTATTATCGTATTATTATGCCATATTTGTTAACGTGTCTACGATATCTTAACGGCATGTTTGCAGCTTTATTTTTACCATGAGACGGTATTTTCCAAGTGGAAAAAAAATGACTTTTAAAGACTGACTCACTCCCTGCACCAAACTCTAGTGAATTACATCGCGGGATCCACTGCTGCGTCACTAACTTAGTAATAAGTCAGTTCAAATGTCTTCTTTTTTTACTACTTACTTAAAATCCTTCATTTAGGTGGTTAAGGTAAAACTTTGTGAGCTTTAAAATGCATGTTTTCTCTACACTCTTAGAAATAAAAGTGCTAAGTAGAACCATATAAGGTTCTTCAGCTTGTCCTCATCGGAGAACCCTTTTTTCTTTCTTCGGGAAAGGGTTTTTCGGAAGCAAATGGTTCCAGGTAGAACCTAAGCCCTTGTAGAAGGACCCTTTTGGAACCCTCTTAGAATAAAAGGGCTAAGTAGAACCATATAAGGTTCTTCAGCTTGTCCTCATCGGAGAACCCTTTTTTCTTTCTTCGGGAAAGGGTTTTTCGGAAGCAAATGGTTCCAGGTAGAACCTCAGCCCTTGTAGAAGGACCCTTTTGGAACCCTCTTAGAATAAAAGGGCTAAGTAGAACCATATAAGGTTCTTCAGCTTGTCCTCATCGGAGAACCCTTTTTTCTTTCTTCGGGAAAGGGTTTTTCGGAAGCAAATGGTTCCAGGTAGAACCTCAGCCCTTGTAGAAGGACCCTTTTGGAACCCTCTTAGAAATAAAAGGGCTAAGTAGAACCATATAAGGTTCTTCAGCTTGTCCTCATCGGAGAACCCTTTTTTCTTTCTTCGGGAAAGGGTTTTTCGGACGCAAATGGTTCCAGGTAGAACCTCAGCCGATGTAGAAGGACCCTTTTGGAACCCTCTTAGAAATAAAAGGGCTAAGTAGAACCATATAAGGTTCTTCAGCTTGTCCTCATCGGAGAACCCTTTTTTCTTTCTTCGGGAAAGGGTTTTTCGGACGCAAATGGTTCCAGGTAGAACCTCAGCCCTTGTAGAAGGACCCTTTTGGAACCCTCTTAGAAATAAAAGGGCTAAGTAGAACCATATAAGGTTCTTCAGCTTGTCCTCATCAGAGAACCCTTTTTTCTTTCTTCGGGAAAGGGTTTTTCGGAAGCAAATGGTTCCAGGTAGAACCTCAGCCCTTGTAGAAGGACCCTTTTGGAACCCTCTTAGAATAAAAGGGCTAAGTAGAACCATATAAGGTTCTTCAGCTTGTCCTCATCGGAGAACCCTTTTTTCTTTCTTCGGGAAAGGGTTTTTCGGAAGCAAATGGTTCCAGGTAGAACCTCAGCCCTTGTAGAAGGACCCTTTTGGAACCCTCTTAGAAATAAAAGGGCTAAGTAGAACCATATAAGGTTCTTCAGCTTGTCCTCATCGGAGAACCCTTTTTTCTTTCTTCGGGAAAGGGTTTTTCGGACGCAAATGGTTCCAGGTAGAACCTCAGCCGATGTAGAAGGACCCTTTTGGAACCCTCTTAGAAATAAAAGGGCTAAGTAGAACCATATAAGGTTCTTCAGCTTGTCCTCATCGGAGAACCCTTTTTTCTTTCTTCGGGAAAGGGTTTTTCGGACGCAAATGGTTCCAGGTAGAACCTCAGCCCTTGTAGAAGGACCCTTTTGGAACCCTCTTAGAAATAAAAGGGCTAAGTAGAACCATATAAGGTTCTTCAGCTTGTCCTCATCAGAGAACCCTTTTTTCTTTCTTCGGGAAAGGGTTTTTCGGAAGCAAATGGTTCCAGGTAGAACCTAAGCCCTTGTAGAAGGACCCTTTTGGAACCCTCTTAGAAATAAAAGGGCTAAGTAGAACCATATAAGGTTCTTCAGCTTGTCCTCATCGGAGCCCTTTTTTCTTTCTTCGGGAAAGGGTTTTTTCGGAAGCAAATGGTTCCAGGTAGAACCTTAGACCTTGTAGAAGGACCCTTTTGGAACCCTCTTAGAAATAAAAGGGCTAAGTAGAACCATATAAGGTTCTTCAGCTTGTCCTCATCGGAGAACCCTTTTTTCTTTCTTTGGGAAAGGGTTTTTTCGGAAGCAAATGGTTCCAGGTAGAACCTTAGACCTTGTAGAAGGACCCTTTTGGAACCCTCTTAGAAATAAAAGGGCTAAGTAGAACCATATAAGGTTCTTCAGCTTGTCCTCATCGGAGAACCCTTTTTTCTTTCTTCGGGAAAGGGTTTTTCGGACGCAAATGGTTCCAGGTAGAACCTCAGCCCTTGTAGAAGGACCCTTTTGGAACCCTCTTAGAAATAAAAGTGCTAGGTAGAACCATATAAGGTTCTTCAGCTTGTCCTCATCGGAGAACCCTTTTTTCTTTCTTCGGGAAAGGGTTTTTTGGAAGCAAATGGTTCCAGGTAGAACCTCAGCCCTTGTAGAAGGACCCTTTTGGAACCCTCTTAGAAATAAAAGTGCTAGGTAGAACCATATAAGGTTCTTCGGCTTGTCCTCATAGGAGAACCCCTTTTGAGGGTTCCACCAAGAACCCTTTTAAAAACCCTTTATTCAGGAAAGGGGTTTTAAAGGGTTCTCTGGATCAAAATGGTTCTTACTGGAACCATTAGTGTTACCAAGAACCCTTGGTTCCAGGTAGAACCTCAGCCCTTGTAGAAGGACTCTTTAAGAACCCTTATTTCTAAGAGTGTATGGGATTTCGTGCCAATGTTTGAAACTTGTTTTCAGCTAGAAATGGCTGCTCAAAGAGCAGCGCTACAAATCACCAGCATACCTGTGTACTGCGTACGTGCGCCACTGTTTTGCCTCATTTTAGCGATCGCCGTTAGCGCCGTTAGCGCCGTTAGCGCCGTTAGCACCGTTAACGTTTACCCAGGCCTACTTTTCAACTATTCTAGCACCTGTAGATTCTATTTAGATCTAAATAAACAGAAATAATGTGCCTGTAATTTCCTGTCAGAGACAAATCAGAGAGGCAAAGTTGCGACTTTATCGCCTTTTTAGAATTCCAAATATATTCCAATATGTCTGATTTACAGCGTGGAAGCGCGAGAGACAGAGGAGCAGTTTTCCGTGATCACGATCGCACACACACACACACACACACACACACATAGCGCTAGTGTTTTCCACTGGCGAGCGTGAAGTCTTGAACAGATGAAGGACCACCCTCCACCCTCCTCCTCCAGCTTCAGACTGGACGTTCTTGGACGTACAGCTGCTCCAGACGAGACATCTCAGCAGAATGTGTGAACTGAAAACCCCAGAGCCTGGCATCGAGGCTCTGTGGTCCCCCCCCCCCCCACACACACACTTCTTCCATCCATCCATCCATCCCTCCCCCCCAATTGGCTGTGGAGGATGGCTTCAGTGAGTCATCTTGGGACCGGGATCAAAGGCAAATTACAGCCGACGTCTATGCAAAATGTAATATGGAAACCCCCCCCCAGCCATGTCCTCACTATTGATTTCTCTCTGCGTCCCTTTCTCCTCATTGCTCCACTTCATTTTCATCCAAACACAATACGAGACACACAGTGTGAAATTTGGATCCCAGAACCCTCTTTCATGGGGGGGGGGGGGGGGTGGGTGGGCGGTGCAGGGGGGGTTGTGAGAGTTCTGCCTGTTTGCATTTAGAGTCCATTTTGTGATGTAAGTAGCCGCCGCCGCCGCCGCCGCCGTCGTCGAGAAAAGGGCGAAGGGTTTGATGTCAAAGACGTCCGTTGTTTCTTTTTCGCAAATTAAATAAACTCCACGGGCAAACGCTGCTCACACACTCCACAGTGTTATATTTGTGAAATGTCTGGGCTTTTTTTTTTTTTAGGGTAGGGGGGGTCGGGTTAAGATGTAAGTGCGAGGCTAAATGGAGTTCTTCGTCAGATTACTCGCTCTCTGAAGTCACTGGGCCCTGCAGAAACAGAAAAAAAAAAAAATTGAAATGAAATGAAATGAAGTGAAAATGTTCTTTTTCTTCTTTTTCTTGCCGGAGTCGCGTAGATTTGACAGGTCAGCGTTTTCACCCCCCACCCCCCACACACCCTCCTGACAAAAGCTGCGATTTTCACATTTCATGCAAAAACACGACGTTAACACACTGTGGACATGAAAAAAAACACAAAGGGAAAACGAGATAATGTCAGTTTTTTTGATGTCTTATAAGGACAAATATGTCACTTTCAGGAATATTAATGTAAAAATGAAGATAAATGCCATATATATAAAGGTATAGTTACTGTTTTAGCCTCTCTATAAAAGGCTCAGCATATAAAATACACATTATTTTATCTTTACAGCTTTATTTAGCATTTTTTTGGGGTCTAGAAACCAGGTTTATGTTTCCACCAAACCCCATTGAGAAAATCAACGTTTTCAGTTAGCTGTTACACAGGAGCCGCCGCTCTATTGCTGCCTTGTTTGGTCACTTTATGTCACTCGAGTTTGTCTAAACAAATGATTTCAAACACAGATATTAATAAAATAACAATAATAATTTACTGTAAGAGGCCGAAGTAGAGCAACATGTTCTGTGCACAGTGAGGTAAAATTGTTGATTTTCTCTATGGGGTTTGGTGTGGGAGACAAACCTTTCAATTGCCGGTTCCGTCAAAACTCGATGCGCGGCGCAACGGCAATATGGTGTTAGAAATACACATATATATGTATATGTATGTATACGGCATCGACGTTAACGCACATTAACGGCACCGAAGTCCAGGCACCGTTTACCAGTTAGCCCCGTTTGCCGCGTTAGCTCCTTTAGCGTCGTTAGCGCGCCTAGCGAGGCTGATTTCAACAATCGGGAGTCACGTAAACATGACGCCACGTGCAGGTCTTTTTCCGGTCAGTCAGGCGTTAACGCTGGCGCCGTTAGCACCGCTAAGGTTGTGTAACAGTGAGATGAAGTTAGCATGGATTTAATTAGTTGAGGGTTTTTATTAGGTGGCCAAAAATGTCAAACTAGTACCTCATACAATCTCACTTCTCTCCGTTAGCTCCTTTAGCGCCGTTAGCGCACCGACAGTCGAACTGGAGCGGTCTGTTCATTCAACGAAAAAGAGCAGCGCGAGAAATAACCAGCGTACCCGTGTACTGCGTATGTGTGCCGTTAACGTTTACAGCGCTAACGTCGTCTACGTTAACGCACGACGCGTTTCCAATGACGGCTGACCGAAAAAAGACACGCTCGCGACGTCGCGTTTACGTGCCGCGGCACCGGAGTCCAGGCACCGTTTACCAGTTAGCCCCGTTTGCCGCGTTAGCTCCTTTAGCGTCGTTAGCGCGCCTAGCGAGACTAATTTCAACAATCGGGAGTCACATAAACATGACGTCACATGCAGGTCTTTTTCCCGTCAGTCTACATGGAAACCCGGCATGCGCTAATGTGCGTTAGCGTTGGCGCCGTTAACGCCGCTAACCGCCGTTAGCAGTGTTGTTTTTGACAACCATTTTAGATTTAGTCTTAGTCTTTTGGACGAAAATGCTTATTAGTTTTAGTCACATTTTAGTCACTTCTATATGTGATAGTTTAAGTCGAGTTTTAGTCGACGAAAAACTCAAATTGGCCGGAAAAAACGAAATGTCATGCGTTTTAAACGTCTGACAGACCACCCACTGACATTTTCGTCCATTCTCGTCTCGTCACCGAAAACTCACACACTTCTCGTCATGTTTTCCTCATCAAAGAGTCACGTTTATCTCGTCACCGTCTCGTTAACGTCGTGAAAAAAAGTGCCGTCGTCGTTGACGAAAACAACACTGGTCCGTTAGCGCGCCTAGCAAGACTAATTTTAACAATCGGGAGTCACGTCAACATGACGCCACATGCAGGCCTTTTTCCGGTCAGTCGACATGGAAACCTCGCCATGCGCTAATGTGCGTTAGCGTTGGCGCCGTTAACGCCGCTAACCGCCGTTAGCAGTGTTGTTTTTGACAACCATTTTAGATTTAGTCTTAGTCTTTTGGACGAAAATGCTTATTAGTTTTAGTCACATTTTAGTCACTTCTATATGTGATAGTTTAAGTCGAGTTTTAGTCGACGAAAAACTCAAATTGGCCGGAAAAAACGAAATGTCATGCGTTTTAAACGTCTGACAGACCACCCACTGACATTTTCGTCCATTCTCGTCTCGTCACCGAAAACTCACACACTTCTCGTCATGTTTTCCTCATCAAAGAGTCACGTTTATCTCGTCACCGTCTCGTTAACGTCATGAAAAAAAGTGGCGTCGTCGTTGACGAAAACAACACTGGTCGTTAGCGCGCCTAGCAAGACTAATTTTAACAATCGGGAGTCACGTAAACATGACGCCACATGCAGGCCTTTTTCCGGTCAGTCGACATGGAAACCTCGCCATGCGCTAATGTGCGTTAGCGTTGGCGCCGTTAGCGCCGCTAACCGCCGTTAGCGAGTTAGCGTGCCCAGCACTAATATATACATATATATAAACGGATGCTGCTGCAGGGGTGAATCCCAAAAGGCAACACACTCTGGAGTCCAGAGAGGCAACAACCTCCTACAACATCAGTGTATTGTTTTTGCTTAAGCGAACGCCTGAAACCTGCGTGTGCTTGTTTGTGAGAAGCAGAGACGAAGGGTTGTCGCAAAGACATGAAAACAAAAAAGGGAAGGGAAGGAAAACCTTCTCTCTTTTTCTTCTTCTTCTTCCTCTTTTTTGGTGTGTGTGAGTGTGTGTGTGTGTGTGTGTGAGTGAGTGCGGCGGCGGCGGTGCCAGCTTCAGTGCCCTCAGCCATGGGCACAAAGACGACAGTGACAACCCATTCATTTCCCTGACGAGCTGTCGCCTGCGGGAGGATAGGTGACTTCTCCCAAGGTTATTTATGGCATTGTTGATCTCTCATTCTCAGAGTCGCTGCTCGCCTCTCTGTCACACACACACACACACACACACACGCACACGCACACACACACACACGCGCGCGCGACGCCGTCGTCCTTCGCACATCCCACATCCCGCAGCAGCGTTTATCTGTCTCCAGCCCTTCACCTCTTACTGTCATTAGCCAGATTTGATCGCCGCGTGTATTGATGACGTCCGTGTTTGTAATGAAAATACGGCCTAGTGTGTGTGTGTCCCCGTGTGTGTGTGTGTGTGTGTGTGTGTGTGTGTGTGTGGGCCTTCATTTATCAAACATCACAAACGTTTGTTTTTTTTCACACTTAAACTTAGACCGCGACGCTAATAAGTAATAATCACGGTCGTACTGAGGCACGAATTTAGGATTCAAGGTGATGATTTTGCACTAGAGTCGGTAAAAAATGTCAAAATAAGGCGACAAAGACTATAACGTGGTGCAGAATTGTATAAAAGACATAAAAACACTTTTAAATAAAACACCTGTGCATGATTATGCAACCCCTAAAAGTGATAATAACTAGCATAATAACTGATAAACAACAAGATATACACGTTTTTTTACATTTAATGAAGTATAAAAACGTATTAGGAACAACGTGACATTACTACTTTCTAAAAATTAAGTGCAATTTCAACAATATTATGCCTAAATTTGACAATTTTCACGCAAAAAAATATGCAAACCTCCAAAAACGAAATGTGCAAAATCTCTAAACATAGTAAAAAATATTGTTTTCAGTAAATTACTAAGTTTTGGTTCTCAATCTGCTTAAATAAAGGACAAATTAGGTCGTTTAAAGACCATATAAAGACAATATTGGTCATGAAAACAGTAGTTTATATAATTTTGAATTGGTAAACTTGAATAAATTAAAAGGTAAAACACAAACAAATCTTCACGGTTTAAATCCTGCAAAACAGAAAAATATCCCGCGAAACATTTGTGTGTCGCGACCCAGAGTTTGGGAATCACTGCGTTGTATTTAATTGTTGAGCGAGACTCAGGTTTGGGATCGATATAGAAAGTTGTGTGTGTGTGTGTGTGTGTGTGTGTGTGTGTGTGTGTGTGTGTGTGTGTGTGTGTGTGTGTGTGTGTGTGTGTGTGTGTGTGTGTGGGCTTGAGCCAACAGTTACAGACAATTAAATGACCCAGTTAAAGCTAAATTAACGAATAGCTGAAATTCCCCAAAAAAATCACCTTGTTTCTCGTTTTTTGTGCCGTTGTGCGGTCGCTGTTCCTGGAGGAGGCTGAGAGATTTTTGCAAATGATATAAAATAGTGCACGTTCAGCAAAGACGTTTCCACAGGAGCGCGTCGTCTTTTCGGGGAAGAACCTAATTTTATCTTCAGCCGCGCGACAGAAAATCGTTCATTAAGCCGCAGCAGGTTTTTTTTTTTTTTTTTTTTTTTTTTTGCCATCCCATCTCTGTCCTTGAACAGCAGCGACTGTGCTGTAAATGTGTGCTTCATAATTACAGGAGTGTCAGTGGCAGGTTTACCTCTCACAGTTCTGTGTGGAATAACTTCATTCCTCGTTTCAGACCGTCTGTCACGTTTAGCTTCTTTCCGTTAGCCTTTAAGCTAACGCTAGCTCTGCTGATTATTTGGTTATTCGTTTAACCTTCATTTACCCGTGAACTTTATTAAGATTAAAGTCTCTTTTACAAGGGAGACCAGGTTAAGAATGCTAACCATTAACCAACCACAGTGCAACCACAGTGCAAAGTCTAGCTAGGAAGTTAGCTTGTAAATGTTTTCCAACAACATTCAATGTTCAATTTAATAAGTCCAGTGGTGTTAACTGTATGTATTAAGGTTTTTTTGTATTAAATAAAACACTATGTTTTCATAAAATTGACCGTTTACACTCACTAGTTAGCAAACCTAGCTACGGTTAGCATATACAGCTGTCCCGCACTACGACATGAAGAAAAAAAAGTACTGACTTATGGGTTTAAACACAATATTGTGCTTAAATAGTTTCTCACTCAACATCCTCTTAGTGAAAGCTAAGTTTTAGCGCTTATTTTAGCACTTTTTCTCCCGCCTTTTAAAGTCCAATTTAATAAGTCGGTACTAAGCTAATGTGGACTTTTAAAGTATGAAAGAAAGTGTTTGTCACGTTGACTAAATTAGCATGTTTTTTTCCAAGCAAACAACGCTAAAAATTAACTGTACATTAAAGTCGATTGAAAAGCATTAGCTTTTAAATGTTTCCAACTCATTCAGTGTTCAAATTAATAAGTCCAGTGGTGTCTAACTGTGTGTATTAAAAAGTTATTTTTGTATTAATTAACACTATGTTATCATAAAAATGACAATTTTTTCTCGCTAGTTAGCAAACCTAGCTACAGTTAGCATACACAGCTGTCTTGCACTACGACATGAAAAAAAAGGTACTGACTTATGGGTTTACACACAATATTGTGCTTTAATAGTTTCTCACTCAACATCCTCTTAGTGAAAGCTAAGTTTTAGCGCTTATTTTAGCACTTTTTCTCCCGCCTTTTAAAGTCCAATTTAATAAGTCGGTACTAAGCTAATGTGGACTTTTAAAGTATGAAAGAAAGTGTTTGTCACGTTGACTAAATTAGCATGTTTTTTTCCAAGCTAACAACGCTAAAAATTAACTGTACATTAAAGTCGATTGAAAAGCATTAGCTTTTAAATGTTTCCAACTCATTCAGTGTTCAAATTAATAAGTCCAGTGGTGTCTAACTGTGTGTATTAAAAAGTTATTTTTGTATTAATTAACACTATGTTATCATAAAAATGACAATTTTTTCTCGCTAGTTAGCAAACCTAGCTACAGTTAGCATACACAGCTGTCTTGCACTACGACATGAAAAAAAGAAAGTAATGACTTAAGGGTTTAAACACAATATTTTGCTAAAATAGTTTCCCACTCAACATCCTCTGAGTGAAAGCTAAGTTTTAGCACTTTCTCCCCTTTTTTACGTCCAATTTTATAAGTCAGTACTAAGCTAAAGTGGACTTTTAAAGTATGAAAGAAAGTGTTTGTCACGTTGACTAAATTAGCATGTTTTTTACCAAGCAAACAACACTAAAAAGCTAACAGTAACCACCAATTAAACATGGAAAAGATCCTGTACCAAACTCCTTAGAGAAAATCATCACTTTTAACTCACGGCTACACTGGAATTCCTGGTGTGCTGTTGCAGTATTTGGCATCGGTTTGCGCCACATAATTAAATCCAATCAAAAGTTTTTAAACACTGAATTTTGTATAAAATAACCAAAGTCTAACTCATTAACAGAGGCAGCAGTGGATCAACAACTCTGCTGTGCAACTGTGTGCTGTGATATAAAATCGTCAATTTCTTCTATGGGCTTTGGTGCAGCGAGTCTGGGTTTAGTAAAAACCCATTTTGTGTAGCTAACACGCTAAGCTATCACGTTATCAGCATATCTGAGGGTTTGTTTATTTATAATATTAAGAAATAACATGTATATTTTGCTGGGATTAATTCAACTTGGTCCAGGACGGAGCGGCTAATGTAAACTTAAACTCTGGCAGAACCCGGGAACTCTCTTATTATAATAATAATAATAATAAAAAGGGATACATTTGTGATTCATTAGCATGATTTTCTCGCACTGACCCCCGTAACATCTGGAGCTGTCAGGTGGGTGGAGAGCACTTCCACTCATTTCTTCAATTCTGTTAAATTGACAGCAAACGTTCACAGTCTCACGTCTAAATATAGTTCCTGATTTTCTCAGTCTGGGCCGCCTGATAAAATACATGGCTTTTTTTTTAAAAAACGAGAAATCCGTGCAGTTTCTCACCCGCACAATTCACCGCTAATGTGATTTAACCTGACGTGATTACGCGGCGGCGGCGGCGGCGCGTTACACGGCCTATAAAGGCGCGCCTCTTTCCCCACGTTCGCTCCTTAAGCTTTGCCGACATGTCGTTTTTAAGGCGCATTTGTTTCCCCTTAAGACCAAATATGAAGCATACGGTGCAACTTTTTCTGCTCAAAACGTTTATTTTCAGCGTTCCCACGAGTCCTTGAAATCCTTGAAAATCTGTGAATTTGAAAATAAATTCAAGGACCTCAAAATGGACCTTAATAAATGACATTGACCATTGTAAGTGCTTGAATAATGTGCAATCGGAGATCTTGAGCAGTGTCGGCACATTCGCTCCTTGGATTTGTGGGAATTCAAAATAGAAATTTAAAAATATATATATATGTTTGGGGTTTTTTTCTTCCCGAAAATCGATTTTTGAAGTTTATGAATCAATTCAGAATTGTGGATTTTTTTTTCCCCACCCCTAAATAAGAGCATTAACAAACCACTTTATATGCCAAGTCTAAATATATGACGTCTAAATATAGTTCCTGATGTCTCAGTCTGGGCCGCCTGATAAAAATACACAAAGATTCAGAGTTTCTCACTCGCACAATTCACCGCTAATGTGATTTAACCTGACGTGATTACACGGCGGCGGCGGCGGCGCGTTACACGGCCTATAAAGACGCACCTCTTTCACCGCGTTGGCGCCTTAAGCTTCGCCGACACGTCGTTTTTTAAGCGTCTTTTTTTTCCGAGGGGACGCGGGGGAAATAGGGGGGAGCTCTTTGGTTAATAAGGTAAAAAAATGTCCAAAACGCTGGAAAGTTTAAACTCCACATAACAAAAAACCCTACCCCTGTCCCCCCCCCCCCCCCCTCTCTCTCCGGTTTTTCCTTAAGACCGATCATTATGCGCTCGCGATCTGCCGACGCCAAAGAAAGTTTGGAGGCGACAGAAAGAAAGAAGGATTTCGGAGGGTTAAAAAAAAAGTGGTCAAAGTAAGAAGATGCCGTTTAGATTCGAGCTGCTCGACCTCGTCTGAGAGCGCGTATCAGCGTTCGCGGCGTGTTCTTGTGCTGAGCTCTTCACATAAGTTCCTCCAAAATCCCCCAAACCTGCCAATATGAATATTTTTTTTTTACTTCTCCATCATCATCATCATCATCATCATCATCCTCCTCCTTTTATTCCCATGTTGTCCCGCTTTCGCCGCTCGCTCGCTCGCTCTTGGCGAAGTCGGCGTCGTCGTCGCCGTCGTCGTCTCGTAAACGCGGCGAAAACACGCGGGAGCGCCGTAATGCCGGCATCTGCTCGGGGCTTTTGTGTTCAAAAGATTCAATTAAAAAATAATTACCGAAAGATTAGTGGTATAGTCCGGTTTACGACTGTACTCGTTTGAATAGATGTTTCCTTTTCATCCGCCGTAATAATAGAATGCTTTTTTTTTAATTAAAGGGAAGAAAAAAAAAAAAAAAAGCGAGGGAAGCAGATGAAGAAAAGAGAAGATGAGGGGAAACGTCTGAAGACAAAGTTTGTTTGATGTGCAGCAAAATTAAATATTTTTTAGATCTTACAAATTAATTTTCACCCCCCCCCCCCCCCCTCCACTCCACAGCTCTTCCCCGTCCTTTCTATTCCTTTTCTTCAGGAGGAGATAAAGACAATTTAATTTGGTTACAGCACACACACACACACACACACACACACACACACACACACATTCCCTTGGTCAAGATGAGAATCCTCCAATCAAACCATATTCCAGGCAGAGAGTGGGAATTGTGCGATAAGGAAAAAACACGAGGATTCCACCTCCCGATCGAGGTTGTCGTGTAAAAACAGAGGTTTTTCAAGCACTTTTTTTTATCCAGTGAGTGTTTTTTAATTCAGATTTTTTTTTAAACAAATTGGATTAAACTCGTTCTTTTCTTCCTGGAATGTTCCTGGGAATTCCTGGAAAACCTCAAGAGATGGTTACGGATGAATATCCCAATAGATGAGGTACAATGTACACATAATAGATATTAACTTCACTAAAATCACGTGTAAAATGTGTTAAATCAATGATTAATTGTTGTTCAGACTTTATTTTTGAAGTTATAGCAACTAAATATGCAACATAAAACCTACTCTATGTTGTTAAACAAACATACATTAATGCACTATTTCCACTAAAGTTGTTTAAACAGTAATAGTTGATTTAACTTTATACTTAAAGGTAAAATAACTAACCATAAAACATTATCATTTTGAGAAACAAACTTGTTTTAACTCACAATATTAACATAACAAGTTACATTCATAGCAAATAGCTTTACAAGCTATGCTAGCTAATGTTTTATAACACTAATTGAACTTAAACAGGATTTGATGTTTTATTACCTCACGTTGACTCATTTGTTTTCCATTAAAACCAAATATGAAGCATATGGTGCAGCTTTTCTGCTCAGAGCATTTACATTCAGCGTTCCCACTCAGGAGTCCTTGAAATCCTTGAAAGTTTGTGACTTTGAAGATACACTTCAAGGACCTTAAAATGGACCTTAACTGACAGTGACCATTAAAAGTAATTGAATATTTTGCCATTGTAGTTCTTGAGCAGTGTCGGCACATTCGGTCCTTGGATTTGTGGGAATTGCTGCTGGAAAAATCCTTGAAAAGTCTTTGAATTTGATGTCAACCAAGGTGCGGGAACCTTATATTGGACAACAGTGGCACTGAGGCCGAGATAATTCTTAACGGTACAATAAGAGAAGGGATGTGAATCTTTGAGTGTGTCTTACGATTCGATTCAAAATCGATTCTCGATTCAAAAATTGATACAATGCATAGTGTCTTAAGGCAAATTATGAAAATAATCCAGTTTGTATAAGATTATGTGATAATGTGATCACACAAAGGCAAACTTAAGACAAAAGTTGACATTAATTCATTCAAAACAAATAAAAACTTACTTACTGTACAACAAAAATAACTTTAATAATAAATAAAAGCTTAGGCTAGCTGCCTTTTTCTCCCAGAAGTTACAAAAAAAATTCTACACAAATAACACAAACGTGTGTTTTTTCAAAATAGAAACTTCAAAAAAATAATAATATTTTTTTTTTTTCCCCACCCCTAAATAAGAGCATTAATAAACCACTTCATATCCCAAGTCCGTGTTTTAATAGCGTATATAAACGCATAACTAGATAGCAGATCTTTGTGTTATAAAGCAGTTATTAGGGTGTACCTAATAAAGTGGCAGGGTAAGATTACAGCTTTACGTCCAGCCGGTCGCTCAGTTCTCAAATCCCTCTCAGCCCGAGGTTTCAGCCCCAAACACAGTGACAACAGTCTCTGTTGCTGCTGCTGCTGCTGCTGCTGCTCGCTGTTAAAAGCAAAATAAAGAATTCAGCTCTGCTTCCTCTCTTTCCTCCTCTGGAGTGAAGAAAAGAGCATGAGATGGACAGAAGAGAGAGAGAGAGAGGGAGGGAGAAGCTGAGGAAACAGAGAGAGATGTCATTGACTCGGTGTCCCTGCAGCTTTGTTCCTGCCATGCTCTGCAGCACAGGACCTCAATGCCCTCCAGCGCCACACACACACACACACACACACACACACACACACACACACACACGCACTGTGTTTGGCCTGTCAGCCGTGGCAGCACCTGTCAGCCGCTGACCACTTCATCGGACAACCCCAGAGAGAGGATAGAAGAAGAAGAAGAAGAAGAAGAAGAAGAAGAAGGAAAGAGCTTCTGCAGATGCACAGCAGAGACGAGGGGAGGAGGAAATAACTGACCGCTCTGCACGGACCAGTCCATTCTCACTGTATCCTTGAACAAAGACACACACACACACACACACACACAGTGACGACTTACTGCTGTGTGTGAATACCGAGGAATATCAACGTTTCTGCTGCATTCACACAACAACACAATGAGGTCACTTTATTGTAATAGCACAACAACAACAAAGTGTTCAGGACTGAATAAAACACATATACATACAAGGGTTGGACTATATTGTCAGCACAATATTGGCTTTATTTAAATTGACTTTACAAATATTGTTTTTATTTTGCACAATAAAGAAAAGTTATATCTACATCTAGTCTAACATGAGTATGTATCTTGTATTGTGAACTTCGGTCAATGAGTGAAGATCTGCCCCAAGCTTCAACAGAAGCTAAAGCTTAATTTATGACTATTGTTTTTGAAGTACACTGATGGAAATGCTAGTCCACAGTTGCTAGCATTGGTAATCTACTCATAGTAGTCTAAAGTTGGTAGCTAGCATTAGCAATATACTCATACTAGTCTAAAGTTGGTAGCTAGCATTAGTAATCTACTCATATTAGTCCACAGTCGGTAGCTAGCAATGGTAATCTACTCATAATAGTCTAAAGTTGGTAGCTAGCATTAGCAATATACTCATATTAGTCCACAGTTGGTATCTAGCATACTCATACTTGTCTAAAGTTGGTACCTAGCATTAGTAATCTACTCATATTAGTCCACAGATGGTAGCTAGCAATGGTAATCTACTCATAATAGTCTGCAGTTGGTAGCTAGCATTAGCAATCTACTCATAGTAGTCCACAGTTGGTAGCTAGTGTTGGTAATCTACACATACTAGTCTAAAGTTGGTAGCTAGCATTGCTAAATAGCTATTGTGCTAACTCCCGCATACTTACTTTGTTGCTCTATGCTGACATGTTGATGAATATGCATTGTCCTAATTCAAATAAATAAATAAATAATCTATTCATAATAGTCAGCAGTTGGTAGCTAGCATTAGTAATCTACTCATACTAGTCTAAAGTTGGTATCTAGCATTATTAATCCACTCACATTAGTCCACAGTAGGTAGCTAGCATTGGTAATCTACTAGTCTAAAGTTGGTAGCCAACATTAATGTACTCATAATAGTCTACAGTTGGTAGCTAACATCAGTAAACGCTCGCTAGTTAGCTAACTTTCTCCTGCATGTTTTCAACGCTAACTTATTCAGTTTGATTTTAGCCCCAGAAGAACTTGACTCCCATCATAATCAACATAATGTTGTTTACCACATTTAGTTGTGTGATAGTATTATTATTATTATAATATTTAATCTGTACAATAATCCAAAATCCTCTGGTACATAACCAGCTCCAAAGCTCCCTCTGTAACACATATACATATAAACATACACACTATTGTATTCATGACTGAATGCTTTAATTTCAGTGTTGGAATGATGCATTTTAACGTCTCTGTGATTCGTCCACGAGGCAGTTTTCGTGTCAGCTGTTCCCCACTTTGATTAGTCACGTTGTCACTGTTTGCCGCTGTCTCCCACTGAGCGAACGCTGAATGAATAGATTACACTGCTCTTTGGTCTGATGGAGCATTCATAAAACATCACAAGCAACAACAACAACATCAACAACAACAAAAAAGAAAACGAGAGAGAGAGAGAAGAAAGCTTCAGAGCAGAGGGATTAGAATTTAAAGTGGTTGTTAGAGACAGCGAACAGCCGCGATATTGTTTACGTCCTGCTTACCTCCTGCTCGGGCTCATTGGCAGCGCTTCACTTTTAACTAGACATTGATTCTTATTTATCCAGGTGCTGCATTGACATAAAGGCTTTTAACAAAACGCTGGATTTATCAGAGAGGCCTTCAAGTGATAGTTCGGGCTCTTTCGCAGTACGTTACGCGGTTGAAAAACCCCCCCAGATTTTTTGCCTTTTAATCACTCCCACTCAATAAAATAAGTGTCTGCCGCGGCGCGCCGTATTTTTAAGAACAGTTTTGACACTTTATTCAAACAGTTGACAACGTTTTTTTCCGACTGACGACTCAAGGTTAGCGTCACATCACTCATCCCACACCAAAGTCCATTAAGAAAATCTGCAATTTAAATCCTGGCAGACGGGGTTTTTGATCGACTGCTGCCTCCAACACTTAGTCCAGATGTCTTATTTTTGTGACTTTGCTGTTTGATTGTCTTCGTTTGGACTTAATTAAGTCGGGAAAAAACTAACTAAATGAGGCAGAAGAAAACGTTTGCCGTTTGTGTGTCTCTGTGAGCTAAAAACGCAGATTTTCTGTATGGGCTTTGGTACAAGACTAAAAAACAAACTAGTCTAGATCAAGGCTATTCAACTTAAGGCCCGGGGGCCAGATCCGGCCCTTCAAGCAATTTGGATCGGCCCGCCGCCCATTAGGGCTTTACCTATTTCTGACACTTTGCGACACTTTTTGATACTTTGTGATAGTTTGCGTCCCTTTTTGGAAAATACTCGTACAGCTGTAATTGTAGGCAGCCTATGTACCAGAATATTAGCCAACTATTAGCCAACTGCAGCAGTACCTGTGTCTTGTTGGTAGCCTGGGTGTGGAGCTATAGGGTAAAGGGTTAGGGTTAGGGTTAGGGTTAGGGTAGGGTAGGGTAGGGTAAGGGTAAGGGTTAGGGTTAGGGTAAGGGGTAGGGTCCTATGTTCCCCGGGTCCTTTTGGGTGAAAGCGGGGAACATCGGACCCTTTGGGTGAACAGTGGGGAACATCGGACCCTTTTTTAGAGAAAGGGTCCGATGTTCCCAGGTCACATACAAAGCGGGGAACATAGGACCCGGGGAACATAGGACCTGGGGAACATAGATACGGTCCCTCGCTTTGTATGTGACTGGGGAACATCGAACCCTTTTTCTAAAAAAAGGGTTCCCGGGGGCCAGATCCAGCCCTTCAAGCAATTTGGACCGGCCCGCGGCCCATTAGGGCTTCACCTATTTCTGGCACTTTGCAACACTTTGCGTCCCTTTTTGGAAAATACTAGTACAGCTGTAATTGCAGGCGGCCTATGTATGTACCAGAATATTTTGCAATATGGGCCAACTGTAGCGGTGCCTGTGTCTTGTTGGTATCAATTTACTGCACATGCAACACAAAACAATAGTACAGGGATTGACCGGCCAGCCTTTTCCGAAAAAAGCTGGCCCTCTGGGAATTTTGGTTGAATAGCACCTGGTCTAGATTATGTGATTACTGCAAATTTGGGGTGAATTATTCTGAGCATTTTGGAGATTTGGCGATGAATCACGTTGCCGGCGCGCGCCGGACAAGTTGCAAGTGAGTTTGACCCGAGATGTAAAAAAGGACATCCACACCTGCACCGGCTCATTCAAACGCCGTTAATTTGAAATCCATACGAGGAAGGTCAACTGCAGAGTTAGTACATCATTCTGCTACATTAAAAAGCTGTCACTGATTAAATGCCATCCATAAATGATTTTTTTAAAAATTAGGTGGCCAGTTACCAAATCCTTAAAGGTTACAACTGTAAGTGCTGTGCTGTCTCTTGAATTGAAATGTTACGCGCCGCTTCAGGAACACTCCGAGGACGCCGGGCGCCGAGAGACGAGGTGGATTCATAATAAACATTTTTGTGTTTTTTTTTAGCCCTCGGAATATAGAAGCTATGCATCTGTGTTTGTCTGCATCTGAATGTACGGGGGATAAAGGGAGGGTGGAGGGAGGGAACAGGAGAGGGGGAAGATATTAATTAAGCAGGGATTGTGCGTTGACTCTGCCTTGTGCATAAGACAGAAGGTTAAACAAATGCCAGGGCAGCGGTGTCACTTCAAACAATGACTATTAGCTTTGGAATCAGCCTCGTGTCTGCCGAGGAAACACAGTCCATTCAGACGCCTGATTGCTAACCGGCATGGTGTGAGTGTGTCAGTGTGTGTGTGTGTGTGTGTGTGTGTGTTAGGGGGGGTTGGGTCATTCCATTTCAATCTGTGGTTAAATTAGCCGAAGGCGGCAGAGGTTGAAAACACACAATTATTGGTGCGAGTCGGGCCGGTGGGGGACTGGAGAAGGCAGGAGTGCATTAAAAAAAAAAAAAAAAAAAAAAGATAGTGATAGATAGAGATGTTATTGGAAAGAAGGGTGATGGTGGTGGTGGACAGTGGGGGGAGGAGGGGGAGGAGGGGGGGGGGGGGGGGGGGTCATGTTGGGTGAAGGGATTTGAAAAGTTAAGTTTGTGACCAGAAGGTAAACTTTACCCAAGAAGACCTGCAGTGTCCTTGTTTCCTCCTCTGTGGTGGGAAACATTTGGCCGTTGCACGAGCATGAAAGTTACAGCTACACATTATTTGTGACCTAATATTATAACTTTATAATAAGCAGTTGATAGCTACCAACTGTAGCTACCAACTGTGGACTACTATGAATAGATTACTAATGCTAGCTACCAATCGCAGACTATTATGAGAACATTACCAATGCTAGCTATCAACTGTGGACTACTATGAGTAGATTACCAATGCTAGCTACCAACTGTAGACTAGTATGAGTGGATTACAAATGCTAGCTACCAACTGCAGACTAGTATGAGTAGATTACTAATGCTAGCTACCAATCGCAGACTATTATGAGAAGATTACCAATGCTAGCTATCAACTGTAGACTAGTATGAGTGGATTACAAATGCTAGCTACCAACTTTAGACGAGTATGAGTAGATTACCAATGCTAGCTACCAACTGTAGACTAGTATGAGTGGATTACAAATGCTAGCTACCAACTTTAGACGAGTATGAGTAGATTACCAATGCTAGCTACCAACTGTAGACTAGTATGAGTGGATTACAAATGCTAGCTACCAACTGCAGACTAGTATGAGTAGATTACTAATGCTAGCTACCAATCGCAGACTATTATGAGAAGATTACCAATGCTAGCTACCAACTTTAGACTAGTATGAGTAGATTACTAATGCTAGCAACAGTGGACTAGCATTTACATCAGTTTACTTTCGCTGATATCAATTGATTTGAATACATATTGTGGCTCCTGTTTTGTATTCACAAAACATTTTGAATTAGCTTGGTTCATTTAACTATGTTTGGCTTTATTTGACATGGGATAGTTACTGTAAGGAATTAAAACATGATGTACAGAGTTACTAAGACGTAATTCAACACTTCTGACCCATATTTGAACGTCATGTTATCATCTTCTGACACTTAACCAGGGCCGTTTCTAGCTGTTTGGGGGCCCTATGTGAGAACTATTTGGGGGCCCCTATGTTTTTTGTTTTTTTCAAACTCGAGGGAGAGATTCCTAACTTTTTCTGATTACCCCACAAACACTTACATGGTTTGCAAATATAATGAATGCATCCAATACATGCAAAAATATAATAAAATATGAGTCTGAACTTGCAGTTTGGGGGCCCCCTGGTGACTGTGGGGCCCTATGCAGCTGCATAGTCCACATATAGCAAGAAACGGCTCTGCACTTAACTGGTACAAATACAAATAACCCAAGAAAAAGCATCGCTGTTGGAAATTGTGGCAAAACTGTTGCTATATTGATAACAAGATTATGAAAAACAATTGTAACAATAAAAAAACTACCAAGGTCAAACCCGAAATATTTTAGAAGATGAGATTTAAGAAATGCGTCCAAATTTACTGAGCAAATCAAATTATGTCAGAAAAAGAGCACGTTATAGTTATAGTTATACTTTATACCCATCAAACATTTTCCCTTTAGTTAAATGACAAACAATGGGAGGGGGGAGAAAAAAACAACACTGTTCCAGGCTATCGACGCTCTCTAATTTTTCGGAAAAAAACTCGTTACGAAGAAAAGTCACGAGGGCCGCGGTGAGGCTGCCACACAGATGCCAATTACCTGCAACCTCGACATGTTGTCTGCACACACGCTTACACGTCACCTATAGGGCGGCGGGAGTTGGCACGCCGGCAATAAAAATCGCCGCATCAACGTGGGCACGAGGAGGGTGGGAATAAACAAACCCAGCAAAGCGGAGAGAGCGCCTAATGTTCTTGGTGTGTGGGGGGGGGGGGGGGTTGGGGGGGGGGTGAGGGGCCCTCTTTTGTATCGAGAGAAATTACGGAAGCGTTTGATTTGCGCGGAGGTGCCGTCCCCGAAACATATGGCGTTTTAATTCTTCGCCGGTCTCATCTGGATAACTCGGGGGGGGAGGGGGGGTGGGGGGGGGATGGATGGTGGCGCCCGGCGAAGCTCGCGCCGCTGCCGCCGCCGCCGCCACCGCCACCATCAGGGAAATACGGGGGCACGGGCGGAATGCTTAACAGCAACGGGCTTCAATTTCCCCCACCTTTGATGGGCATCATCCTCATCCCCATTTTCCCTCCCTTTTACTTTCTCCCTCCGTCTCTTAAATCCAGGGCCTTTGTTTGTTTCTTTTTTTTGTGCATGTGTGTGTGTGTGTGTGCGTGTGTGTTGCCCTATTTTTTTTTACCTCATTCTTTTCACTCCGCTTCCCTTATTTGCATTGATTTCCCCACTTAGACGCGGAGTGGACTCGGCGGGGGGAAAAAAACGGGGGGGACTCCATCAAAACCCTCACACACACATTACACACACACACATTATCCCCCCCCCCCCCCCCCGCTATCCACACCCACACACACACACACACACACCTGACACATAGCAGAAGACTATAGCGGCGTGCGGAATAATGTTTGCGGCTGTTCATTTTTTTAATCGTCTGATGCCTTTTGTGTGGGGGCTTTGACAGCTTCGAGACGAGTGACTAATAAGACCGGGCCTGGTGTTGTCCTGCTGGGCTGAGCAGTCGCTTTTTTTCTTTTTTACACACACACACACACACACACACACACGCACTGTAAATACAGACTCACACTTGCACAAAAAGAGAGTGCAGACCCCAGAGCTCGGCTTCCTGTCGCACACACACACACACACACACACACACAGAGGCCCCTAATCATCCCGGTGTCTAGCACTCCGCCGGCGATCACCACTCCGCCACACTGCCATCATGGGCCAATTAAGTGGCCATATATCTGTCTAACAGTCTCCTCTTGGCTGAATGGACAGTGCCGGAGTCGCAGTAGTAAGCAGCAACAAGAGCCCACCCGCAGCTAGCAGTCAATTTGTAGCTTAAAGCCCGGTTGCCACAACACTCCAGCATTATTAGGACTAGTAGCACTATTGAGGATTCTTCTCTCTGTGTGTGTGTGTGTGTGTTTATATGTGTTTGTGTGTGTGTGAGGGGAAAAAAGAATGCTTTAAAGACAGGGGTTTGACCACACTTTAGTTTATGTGCTGTATACTTTATACGCCGTTATATAGAGAGGTGGGGACTCAATGCGTACGTTTTCCGTCAGTTCTTGCGCTCGTATTTGTGTTTGGCTCTTTTTTTTTTTTCCTGCCATAAATGTCATCGTCTTTTAAAAAAGAAAACAGGAGGAGGAGCGTTTATTGTGCAGAAATCACAAAATATTTTTGCCCGTAAAAACGAGCCAGGCGAACGACACGAACGACGTATTTCCGAATTTCGCAAATTCGATCCGATTTTTTTTTTTTTTAAATCTTGAGTTTCAAAGTTGAGATCTCGAGTTTCCCAAAAAAAAATGTTTTTTGAAAAAAAAAAAAAAAAAAATCGAATTTTTTTCGAAACTCGAGATTTCCAAGAAAATATGGAAAAAAAAATTTGAAAAAAAAAATATATTTTTTTGGAAAGTCGAGATCTCGAGTTTCCAAAATGTATGGGGAAAAAAATCTGAAGTACTTTATTTGCTCAGGTTTTGTTTATATATTACTGAAAATTATATGATTCTGTTATGAGATTGCCTATAATTCGAGCTGAAAAAAATTATATAATATACTCTGTATAACTTATTGGTTCTCAAAGTGCGGCCCAGGGGCCAATGGCGGCCCGCAGAAACATTTCTGGTGGCCCTGCTATGAATTACAGTTGATAGTTTTAATCCAGGAGCTACTAAGCTTGTTAAATGTTTATTGGACAATACTGGATACAGACCAATAAGTGTAAACAAAAATACTGGGTATTTACCTGGTTTCTATATGGTGAATTTTAGTGTATTATTGTGTTATAAGCTGGTAATAAGCAGGTAGCTACAGCCCCCAATTACTAGCTATTTACCCAGTAAATATATGGTAACAGAAATGTGTTACTTGGTATTAACCTGTAATTAGAAGGTAAGAACAATGGCCAAAATACTGGGGAATTACCCAGTAAATTATAAAGCGTTATTATATTAACGCTTATATAACTTAACGCTAAACTGTAGACCAGAACCTGGTCCTAATGAGGCAGAATCTACATTTCTGAGGAACTGGATTCACCCTTTTTGTCTTCTTATGTGTTGTTGAGTCAAAGTAGTGATTGATTTTTACATTGCGAGTAGTGTTTATTGTAAAGAAGTCATAAAAATAGACAGGTTTTTTTCTGACATTTTATTTTTGTCCATAAAAATGAGGAAATACATCTCATAATCTTGTCAGGACCTGTAGTCTTCATGGAAACCAGAACCTGGTCCTAATTTCTGAGGAACTGGATTAACCCTTAGTGCTCATGCTGCACTACACCATTGTTTTTTTTTGTTGTTTTTTTGTCTTCTTATGTGTTTTTAAATTGCATATTTTTAAAAAGAAAACAGTACTAGGGTTTATTGTGCAGAAATCACAAAATAGACCGTTTTTATTTTATTTTTGTTCATAAAAACGAGCCAAGCCAACTTTGAACTGGGATGTATTTCCAAATTGTTTAAATGTTGAGTACTTTATTTGCTCAGGTGTGTTTATATACTACTGAAAATGACAAAAATATATATAATTTCATCAGATTGCCTATAATTTGTGATTAAAAAAAGGATATAAGACACTCTCTATATACGTTTTTAACACATTAAATCAGCCTAAATGCTCTGCGCTCAAAGGGTTAAGTTAAGTGGTTATGTTAAGGTTAGCGTTGAGGCATTAACTGGTTATGATTAATGGTGAGGTGAGATCGTCTCAGTGACAACAACAGCTGTTCAACACAATCAGCAAACACAATGTAAAGTTCCGTCGTTATGCAGATGACACTTAATTATACATTCGTGCTATAGTTCAGTAAATCCAGTCGCGAGCAGCTGTTTTTTCCCCCCTTTTTTAATAAAAACTAATGGTTTTAGAGTCAACTCTTATTGACGTGTGCATAAATGTTTTTTTAAACACCCATTTGTTAAGCGGATTTGTTTTACAGTGGGTGATTTTCAACTAACAACTGCCTTATTTGGTCTTTTTTGGGCGTTTTTTTAGTCAGCAAGACAAAAGCTGAATTATTGAATTCACCTGTGCTTTAAAATAAACAATATACAACGTGCCGTTTAAATTAATGTGCAATTAAGCAACACAGTCAGATGTGTTTGCGGTGATAATAATTTGATTAGATTTATTAGATTAATTGTCTTGTGGTTACAGTATCATCTGGAACATATGTGCCTCGTGTGTCACGTGACAGCAGGTAAATCAGGCTGAACTGATTATAATATTACAAAAATGTGTTCTTGTTAAATTGTCAAATTGTGTTGAATAAAGTGTGTTTGCCTCTGAGACACTAGGTGGCGATTATGGCAAAAATATTAGTCACACTTATTTTTGACTGATATTGAAATCATGATTAATAGACACGATATTCATTGATTTCAAAACTTGAGTGTTTATTGAATCACCGAAACTCAACTTTAAATATCATTTAAAAGAACAGCCAGAAATTTCGGAGCCCCCGAAGTGACATGAGAAAAAAAAAATTTGGATTTTTTTTTTTTTTTTTTAAATCTTGAGTTTCAAAGTCGAAATCTTGAGTTTCCAAAAAAAAATGAAAAAATGTTTTTTGGAAAAAAAAATGTTTTTTTCAATTTTTTTGGGAAACTTGAGATCTCGGCTTTCCAAGAAAAATATGAAAAAACATTTTTTTGAAAAAAAAATACAATATTTTGGGAAAGTCGAGATATCGAGTTTCCAAAATATATGAAAAAAAATTTGAATTAATCGTTTTTCTTCGATTATTATGTTTTTATGATCGTGAGAAGCCAAAATCCCCCTCAAATTTTGCGTTTTGCACAAATTTGCGTATTTTGCGGCTTTCAGGGGGTCTCGAGTGTTAATTCAGGTTAATCTACCCCCCCCCCCCGAGACCCCCCTGTATTTTGCACAGTGCTGGCGGCTATTGTTGAACTTTAAAAAAATAAGTAAATAAATAAAATATTAAAATAAATAAAATATCCTCATCTGTCCAAATCAACCAGAATAAAGAAATTCTAACATATCAACATGTATTTTAGTCATAGTTTTGTTTCTCATGTCATTTTAATGTACTTTGATGAGAATGAAAACAAACCTCAGAAATCCTCAAAATAACTGCTCCCGACAAGAATCTCAATCATTCACCTTGGGAGTTTATGTTTATCTTCTTCTTCGTCGTCACGTTTCCATACGGACGTAAGAGAAATTACACGGACGGCAAAGGCAGAGACCAGAGGAAAAACAAGGGGGAGAAAGAGAAAGAGACAGACAGTGACAAAGAAATGAGGTAAAGCCCAGAGTGCTGCAGAAGTGATTATTCTAATTTAGCGGCTGATGTAAAATCTAAATGAAGTCACATCAGGAGTCAGCTGACGGACACAACACCGTCGCCGCGGGACTCCGACGCTCTCGTTCCACCTTCTGTCTCCGTCTCGGCGGCGACGCCGTGTGAGGCTTCTGAGTGGCTCACCTCGGCAACACCGCACGCAAAGGGGACCAACAGAGGTATTACCGAGTCTCGTATTGCTTTTTGGGGTTGGCCGAGTAAATGAGAGGAGGTTAGAGAGTGTGCGTCTGCGCTCGCCGTGAAAAAAAAACATTCTCGGACCGATATTCCCACCTGGGTCGCGCGACAGATTGCGTCGGCGAGGACGCGTCTCGGTCCCGGTGTCCAACTGACGAACGCAGAAACCCGGATACACACGCTTTGTACCCTGTAAATGTGCCCACACGCGGAAACATGAAGGGGACTGCACGGAAAATATACGCAAAAACTCCTGCCGTTAGTGGTGAAAACAGGTACTGCAACTGCACCCCCCAAATTTTGCACGTAGGTTTCTGAAACTCGGAATACATGGTCGCGCTCTGCTTTACGGGGTACCCGCGGGGTCTTAAAAAGTCTGAAATCCAAAAATTTGAATTTAAAGCCAAAATATTTGCATTAAAAAAAATATTTTGCAGACTGCAAACCATGTTTATGTTTTGAAATCATGTTTTTGGCATGTGGCGCCACCTACCACCGTCTACCAATCATTGCAGTCAGTAGAGTCTCAGCTACCGAGCAACCACGGGTTGCCAGTTACGTCAGAAAACTGGAACCTAAAAGACCTCTGTATTTTGAATTTGAATGTAGTAACCGTTTTTGGCCACATTCTGACATATGGCGCCTTAAAAATTTCTAAAATTCTCCCAAAATCTCATAAAAGGTCTTAAATACAATTTTGAAAGGTCTTAAAAATCTATTAACGTTACTTTTATTTTAAACACGCTTGAACTTTGAGTATGCGATAACGCAACTACAACACGGAACTAAAGTAGGCACCGCTAGCTAGTTTGCTTAGCAGCTTAGCATAGCAGCGGCGAAAACTTAGCGAAAGCCGACAGCTAAGCCGAATTGCTTGCATAAGATGGGTAAGTGCAAGTTCAACAATTTGTGGCTCCGATTTTCCTTCATGTCTTTTGTACTTTTTTGGCAGTATGGATGTGAAATGAGTCTTAAATTGTAACTTAAAAAGTCTTGAAAAAGTCTTTAAAAGTCTTAAATTTGACTCGTTGAAACCTACAGTGACTCTGCTTCACTACTAACATACTAACTATTAAGCCTGATGTTTTAGTTCTGTAAAATTTATTCCATCAAACACGTGGTTGATTTTCGCCTGTATTCAGTGCCGTTTCTAGCTGTTTGGGGGCCCTATGCGAGATACTATTTGGGGGCCCCTATTTTTTTCAAACTCGAGGTAGAGATACATGCAAACAAAGACAGGTACTTTTAATTCTCAAAAATATAATAAAATATGAGTCTGAACTTGCAGTTTGGGGGCCCCCTGGTGGCTGGGGGGCCCTATGCAGCTGCATAGTCCGCATATAGCAAGAAACGGCTCTGCCTGTATTGAAAGTGAAAGTGTCTGCTCCGAGCAGCGCAGAATCACCATAATATAATGAGAGAAGATGACAATTATTATATATATTTCTATATAAGATATTCACCGACAATTCACCAAATAATGATAATAATAATAATATTTTAGAGAATAAGCAATGATTTTTGATGATGTGTACCTCAAATTCTGAGTTTCCTGCGTTTTAAAAGTTGTAATATGTAATACTATGATAATATAACGTTTTGTGGCCCGATGTCAACGTTCGATGCAATGTTGTTATTTCACTGTGTCAAAGCCAAAATAATATTAATTTAAACAACCTGGGATTGCTTGGATCTCAATGCAAAACAATCAGTGTTTGTTTGTTTTTTGGCCTGGTGCCCCGCAGAGGAAAAAAACGTTTGGGCTCCGAAATCATCGGGTAACCTGTCTGTCAAAGTGCTACGAGCCGTGTTATTGGGCGGTTGGTACGCGTTAGCATAACAGACCACAACGAAAAAGAGTTGGCAGGCACCAAGTATACATTTGAATTGTGAAAGTCCACCATTTAACAAGTATTTCAGTTGACGGAAGTTGAATCTTTGACGTTAAATCGTTGGGACTTAAATGCAAAAACACGCACGCCAAGAAATAAAAAAAAAATTTCATGAAAAATAATCTGTCAGTGGGGAAAGCAACTTTTACTTGGGTAGAATATTTAGAATTACCTTTCAGATGCTTGACTTTATGACTTTATATCTTAGAATGTATTATATTTGCACACGCACCAGTTCTTTATGTGCAATAGCCATTGATTTTCGCCTGTTACTGGTAATTAAAGCCAAAGTAAGCTGTAATATCGTAAATTGCACCACTGTGGGACTAATAAAGCAATTAATAACGCATCTTATCTTATCTTAAAAATCTTATTAAAGTTACATGTTTTTCTTTTTAGGGAAAAAAAAAAAACGAGGCTGGTTTTATTTTCTTGAAAAATCAATGTTCTTGCAGCAAAGTTCCCTCACTAACGCAGCATTAGTCAAAAAAACAACAACAACATCAACTACAAACAGCACATCTTTCATTAAGCAGCTGTAACTGATGGCAGTGTGAAAACAGTGTGTTACGACGCGAAAGGGGGTCGATCGCAGTCGAGCACCTTCAGACTATTCTCACCTGAATTGCCGGCGCCTCCCCCAGGCTGCGCCGCGCGTACATTTACTGTTTCGCTTCACTCTCCCCGCTCTCCGAAAATCCATTTTGGCAGCAGCGGGCTGCTATTTTAAGACAAGAAGACTCCCTTCCCCTAAAAAAAAAAGCCTCCCACTCCCACTGTTCACTGGAGTACCTTCTCAGCACCAAAGCAACGAGCTGGTAAACAGAGTGGATCATTTAGCAGCTAAAGAGCCAACACATTCCCCCCCCTAAGAAACAGAGGAGGCCAAAGCTACATCCACACTACTCTGTTTTATATCTGTAAAATTCTCCTGCCGCTCGCTCACACCACCCCGGAGATCTCAAGACCCTAACGCCGGGATCAGACTACACCATAGTTTTTGTCTTTCACGATGTCCGGTTATCAATCGCAGTCTTTACTACTTTTAGGCAGGACGCCCCCTAAAGACCCTAATGCATCTGTTATTCCCTTTATTGCGGCGCTAAAGCGTCTTCTAAAGAAAGAATGAGACCACGGAGTAAAAACAATGAAAAGTGCGCTCTTGAGAATCTGTCAACAGTTTACTAAGATCTACTCAGATCCCCTGTATTTCATCGCGACTGTGATCGATCCTCGTCGTAGAGATCATTATGTACGTGTCATATATGAATGTGGGGATAAAACTGCGCACAGAGAAATTATATATTCCATCCATAATGGTCCTTCAAAAAGCCTCAAAATGCACCGTATACTAATAGCTTAGTTATAGTGAGCTGTATGCAGTATAGCTTGCATATAAAAGCTATATGTAGCTTGCAATAGCTTACGTTAGCAATGTGTCTTCATAAAACTTGCTAACTTAAGCTAATTATACCGTTACAACAATTATGAAGCAGAAATAAAGGTCTGGTTTGCCACATTTAGGAGAAGTAATGAAATATGGTACCAATTATTAGCTTTACAGCAAAACTACATAGCCTTCTGTGTGTAAATTCTTTACAGAAGCTGCCATTTTGGCTCTTGTTGTTTTCGTGCTACACAAATGAAGAACAATGATTCTGCCCTCATGAACCTGATGTATTAACAATAAAAGACGAAAGGATAAACAACAGAGACAGTAGAAGACTGGAGAGAATTGTGCATGTTTACATCCTTTCTGGTCTGCAAAGGCCACCGTAGTTCCCTGATGTGCTTGGGAAAGGGGCGGGGTCAGAGGAGGAGGAGTTTCACTAATTCGTACACACTAAATCTTTAAATAAACGTAGATGGTAAATAAAAAGTTTGCAAAATGTTCTGATTTTGACTTCCCATAAACAAAATCAATCAAATCATAAGAAACGAGTATAATTATTGCCTTATACCTGGTTTTATGAGACCTTTTAAAACAATGTGATAATTAAAAATAGGCCCATTTCTGTGTGTCAGTGAACATCTACGGTGTGTTTGTCTGCACTGGTGTGAGACCCCGCGCCGACACGGCGGTGCAGGGTTGAAGCGCCGAGTGCTAAGTGGTCATTCATCACCGGTGGAGCTGCGGACGACTCCAGCCTTCAGCAGCAGGTCAGCGCATGTGCGACCGCTGCCCGACCCGACTGCCAAAACATTTAACACCATCGACTCGCGCCGACACGGAGACGAGCGGCGAGCAAAGGCGACCTCTGACCCCGTCTTTATCCCCCTGACACCGCGGGGGCCCCGGCTTCTCCTGTTAGCTAAACCCTGCTCCACTGACCCCGAGAGTCAGAGAGAATCTCCCCAGTGAATCACTCTCAGCCTCTGCCTTTTACAAGCAGAGGAGTTCACACAGTTATTATTATTATTATTATTATTATTATTAATAACATTATTGCAATGGTAATGAACGCCCCTTCGTTCATTAACGCCGCAAATAAACAGTTCACTCGCTTATTTATTCTTGATTTAATGCTGCAGGTTTTGTGATTTTCATAAAGAAGCTGCTTCCACACCAAGAGTGACATTTAAATGGTTGATATAACATAACTCTGTATACAAATCTGCATAATAAACATGAAAATAACATGAGGATCATGTACGATATCCAGGAAAATTTGAACTTAAATTAGAACTGTGTAGATTAGCTTCTTTAAATCTACAGATGATACAACTTTTGTTGTTATTCAGTTAATGTTTTGGCTAATTACGAGATGTCCATGTTGTTTTTCTTAATTGGTCCAAATTGATTTAATACTTTTCACCATTTTTGACATAAAAATTGATGCTAATTATTTGTATTTATTGATTTTTATACGTTTAAAGCTTTATTAGCATGCTATGAGTTGTTTTAAATCCAAGTTAGACAGTGTTCAAAAACAAATAATAAATTACAAAGATCACTTTGGACCAATTAAAACAAACAGTATTTTGAATTTAGAAAAATGGAAACTGAATTTGTGTAACTATAACAATAACTTTTTAAACTATGCAAACAAAGCTTTATGAGTTAGCATCAATTTTATGTCAAATATTATAATAGTTCCCACACAAAACTAGCATTTTCTGAGCACGACAGTATGTGAATTCTGGGGAAACTGGTTAAAAAAGTAAAACAATAAAAAAATTAATTCACCTTTCACCCCAACCTATCTGGGCAGATGGCCGTATATCTTTCTGATCGATTTCTTCTTTTTGAAAGGGAGTTTTGAAAGGAAATTTTGATGTTATGATTTAGCGCTATACAAATAAAATTTAATTGAATTGAAGTAAAACTTTATTTTAAGCGCATGCCACATACATACAATGCCGTGTTTACGGAAAGAACCAAAAAGAAAACGGATTGTAACAGCAAAAAAGTTGTGTTTCCGTGTGGACGAGGTCTTAAACGACAAAAATACTATTAATATGCAGATTAAGCGCGTGATAGCATCACTTCCAGGTGTGCGTGAACCTAAAAGGAATCTGCAGAAAACTCCGCCGCCGCCGCATTTCCGAGCTTTTGAACAAACCCGTCAGAACGACAAGAAAACTTTCCCTGAAATCCCGCGTGAGGAGTTAGAAACGGCGGCGGCGGCGGCGGCGGCGATAGAGAGAGAGAGTGGCTGAGGTGTAAAGGAGACCAGAGGGAAGGAGACGGATGAAGAAGCCTTTTGATAAAACGCTGCAGGCGAAGGAAGAGGAAAGTGATTGAACCTTGATGAGAATTATATCAAGGATGTGGAGGAGGAGGAGGAGGAGGAGGAGGAGGAGGAGGAGGAGGAGGAGGAGGAGAGAGGACGTTGATTTGCAGCACCGTGTCGAGGAAGTGACGAGCGGCGTTCGTAACGTGTGATCTGCGCTCGTCTGTGATTTCCGAGCTACGCGGAAAACACCGGGGAACGGCGCGCGCTTCTTCTTCTTCTTCTTCTTTTTTTATTAAATATTATTTTATTTAAACCCCCCCCCCCCCCACGGTTTTGACAAGCCCTTTGATAACATCTTATTAAAGTGACTTAAATTAATTTAAATCCACTTCCAAGGAAATAACACAAAGCAGAGCAGAAAGACACAATAACGCAGTGAGGCGGCGGCGGGCGGGTGCGGGCGGGCGAGCCAGGGCCGCGCGATAAGGGGGACGCAGCCGAAACGAGACAAAAGGAGGACGAGCGGCTGCCAGCGTTTTCAGACAAAGACGCGTTGTCAGCCGCTGCACCCAAGGTCGCGTCATTAGAATAGACAGACGGCATCAAGGTGTCGACTGTAACCCGCAGCACCTTCGCAGGCGGCGCGGAGCGCTAGCAAACACCGCGGCGCTAAAAAATGTCACTCTCGGCGGGCATTTAAAGGTACAGTACGCAGGTGTTGAAATAAAAATACAAGGAATGTATAGCCACGTTTTCCACCAAGTTGGAAATGGTACCAAAATAAGCGGCCCAAGGGGTTCCATTGTTTGGCACCTTTCCCTTCCATTGTTTGCCTGATTACAGATATAGGTTATATTTTGTTGATAATGAGTAGTTTTGTGTACAAAAAACAAATATGTAATATATGTAAAAATTCAATACTATTTGCCGACGTATCTTGTTCACCTGTACATACTCAATATAAAATATGATATGAACATTCAAACTAAACTAAAATTCATGTTTGTGTTCAGGAATGTAAGAAAATAACTATAATTTATTTAATCTTCATGGACAAATAATAATGTTTTTTACTATTTTTTTTCTACTACGATGTATATTGGTGTGATAACCGTTACAGAAATATAAAATGCTAAGCTTTCTTATTGACTACCAAAATAACCAGCCCTAGGGTTCCATTGTTTGGCACCTTCTGTTTCGTTGTTAGCCAGTTCGCCCGATTACAGAAATAGGTTATATTTTGTTTGTAGTTTTGTGTAAAAAAAGAAATACAAAATATGTGTAAAAATTTAATATGATTTGCCGACGTATCTTCTTCACCTGTAAATACTCAGTATAAAATCTAATATGAACGTTCAAACACTAAAACTCACGTTTGTGTTCAGGAATGTAAATAAATAACTATAATTTATATCATCTTTATGGAGAAATAATAATGTTTTTTACTATTTTGTTCTACTACTATGTATATTGGTGTGATAACCGTTACAGAAATATAAAATGCTAAGCTTTCTTATTGACTACCAAAATAACCGGCCCTGGGGGTTCCATTGTTTGGCACCTTCTGTTTTATTGGTCGCCAGTTCGCCGATTACTGAAATAGGTTATATTTTGTTCATAATATGTTGTTTTGTGTTAAAAACAAATACAAAATATGTGTAAAAAATTAAATATTATTTGCCGACATCCCTCTTGTTGTCCCTTTATTGTATTTTGTTCACCTGTAAATACTCAATATGAACATTCAACCACTAAAACTCATGTTTCTGTTCAGGAATGTAAATAAATAACTATAATTGGACATCTTCATCAAGAAATAATCATATATTTTACTATTTTTTTTCTACAACTTTGTATATTTTAACTAATACTGGTGTAATTACCATTACAGAAATATAACAAAAACAAATTTTTGCTAATTATAACGCTGTTTATTTAGGACATCTGTTCGTTCGCTTTGAGTTGAGCTAACGACTAACACTGACCGGAAGTTCCTGTCCAGCTTCAACTGTTTCTGTTTACAGCAGCTGTGTGAGCTAACAGGAGCTAACCGAGCTCACGGAAGCTAACGGAGCACGTGCACCGATGCTAACAGTGTTAGCGTCATTAGCAGCGGTTCCGTATTTGAAAACGTGACGTAAATAAATTAAATGGCCCTTGGGGTTCCATTGTTTGGCACCCTTCCCTTCCATTGTTCGCCAGTTCAGTGATCACAGATATAGCTTATATTTTGTTCATAATATGTCGTTTTGTGTTAAAAACAAATACAAAATATGTGTCAAAAATGTAATATTATTTGCCGACATCCCTCTTGTTGTCCCTTTATTGTATCTTCTTCACCTGTAAATACTATTTAATAAAACATCCGATTTGAACATTCAACCATTAAATCTCATGTTTCCGTCCAGGAATGTAAGTAAATAACCATCATTTGACGCCTTCATCGAGAAATAATCATGTGTTTTTAATATTTTTTACCATTACAGAAATGATTTTGCTAATTACAGCGCTGTTCATTTAGGACAAATGTGGCATAAACCTTACATTAGGTGGTCGTCTAATAAGATTGTATATCGTACTGTTCAGATTTTTGTCTGCAGACATGTTACTACGCTGTTGGTTTGCATTAAAAAAAACTATAAAACAATCTATATAAAGCAACGCACTGCTAACAATAGCTACCCCAGGATACCATCTGAGATCCGTCCACCCACGCACTGTCCCAGAACTCCTCTGTTGGGGACAAAAACAAAATGTAACCCGGGAAAAAACGCGTCACATCGCAAAGGAATTTGTGGTGTTTGGAGCTGTGTGGGAACGTCATATTTGAAAGACAAATCAAAACAATGTTTTTGATCCGGTGTAATATTATAATGTATAAATTAACATAGAAATAGAACCTGATCTCAGAATTCATGCATTTTATTAAAAAAAAAAAAAAAAAAAGTCAATAGACAGCAATTAACGTTGGTCTATTAGCGTCGATTTGTACTGAATCTCAGCAGGTTGACCACGCGTACATGGTGGTCACATATAAGTGTGTGTGTATATGTGTGTGTGTGTGTGTGTGTGTGTGTACAATATTGTGCAGCATGCATGAGAGACATGTATACAGAACGCCATCTGGCAGCGGCGCCTCACTCTCAGCGCTAACCATCCCAGGGTGTCGAATCAGAACCGCCAGATCAAAGATCCAGATCACTGCACAAAGCAAACATCACCATAAGTAAACACACACACACACACACACACACACACACAGATGCTCAGAGAGAACACACTAATTGCAGTCTGTGCATGTCAATCAAACTTTTCTTTTCTCCCCCCCCCCCCCAACACCATATTCCTCTCTTCATCTTATCTTCTTATCATTATCTTTTTCCACGTTGTCTCTTCTCCTTCAACCTGCCCCGTAGAGCAAACCCCCCCCCCCACACACACACACACACACACACACACACACACTCCCGTGGGACCGTGGAGATCAATCTGAAGATGCTTGAAGATGTTCATTAATGCCGGAGAAGACACTTCCCTCAAGATGAAGACTGTAACTGATGTGGGCAGAGATTAGTCCGTAAAAAAACAATGAGAAGCCTCTTCTGTAAACCGTAAACTACGACATTACCAACAAACTCGGGCACATTTAACAAAGAAATACAACTTCTTTCACCGCAAAACTCGGAATCGTGTGTTTACTGGTGGAATCTGAGGTCAGATAACTCTGAGTTTGAAGGCTTTGAGCTGAGATTTAGTGAAAATTAGCATTTCTAAGTGATTCTATTTGTATTTAGTTGTCAATCCTTTATTATCCTATTGCTACAACACGTATTAAATGCTGTCGTGCGTCTCAGTGGGTATGTTTTGGGATTTTTACGTAGATTAGCCTCTGCTGCTACACGCCGCGGAAGCTAATCTTAACAAATCAAATCAGAGGATGATTCTGCGGCTAATTATACGATAATTCATTAGATTATCAGGCATAATATTGTCACCGTTTAAGAAAGACTTAACCACACGCTGTGCTTTGCTGTGTTACACAATGCTATGTTAAGCTAGGCAAAGCTACACTATGCTAAGGTGCGCTAATCTTGTGAAAACAACAGCTTATGGTGGCAGAAAAATTCAATTAATTGCAAATAAATAATTATAGGCGGCATTTATAGCAAAAGTTGTTGTTTATTTTGCAACATTAAAGGGAATTTAAACATTACCCACAATCCTCAGGCCCAGTAGCAACATCTATAGCATTTGAAGGTTTAGCATTCTGTTATTTTTACCGTAACCGTTTACCCGTATCAGATAGGATTTCTCTTTTTAAGTGCTGTAAACTTCGTATTGTGCAAATAACAAGACATGCTGCTGCTGCTACACGAAGCTAAAGCTAATCTTAACAAATCAAATCAGAGGATGATTCTGCGGCTAATTATACAATAATTCATTAGATTAGTGGGCATAATATTGTCACCGTTTAAGAAAGACTTGACCACATGCTGTGCTACATTACGCTAAATTAAGCTAGGCAAAGCTACACTATGCTAAGGTACGCCAATCTTGTGAAAACAACAGCTTAAGATGGCAGAAAAATCAAACAGTTATTAGGAATTATGAGCTGAATTTAAAGAAAATATGGAGTTTATTTTGCGATATCAAAGAGAATTTGAACATTACCCACAATCCTCAGGGCCCAGGAGCAACATCTCTGAATAATATAGCATTTGAAAGTTTATTTGAAATTATTTATTTTTCTAAAATGCTGTAAACTTCACTTTCACACTGACTCTAGTTGGAAATTGTCGACAAGTAACTGGTTTTAAAAATGACTAAAAACCATTTTTGTTCTGCCGTCAAAACAATTTATTAACTATTGTGCTTTTTAAAGAGGTTCATATGTTAAAAAGGGCACAAGAAAAATGACCTAATGTTGCTTTTTCACGTCTGTTTTAATACAGGCGGACAGAAAAGTCATTGGGTGGAGTAGAAAATGGATTAATCCGTGGAGTAAAAACACGTTGGTTCAGCCAAAGCTCACTCAACGCTTCACTAGTCTGAGTTACACGTGTGAAATTTGAAGTATCTGCGATTGCGTTGCATAAAAAAGTATAGAAATTGTACAATTTTTTGTGCTTTTGTGTTTCTCGACAATCTTTTTTCCGCAAAGGTAAATTTACTAATTCAAGAAAAAGTAAGTGGTGGATGAGAGTTAAACATCAGAGCGCGGCGGCGGCGTAATAAAAATGGAAAGCAGCAGAACTTTATGCCTTTTGTACTTCCACTCTTTAACCCACCTCCTTTTAAACTTGTAACAACATATTCCACCCACGGTTAGTGTTCAATAATTCATCATACAGGATTTCCTTTTCTTCTTCTTCTTCTTCTTCTTATCCCTTTTTCACATTTAAAAAAAATAAATCAGCATATTTTTCATTCATTGACAAGAAGTTTTATGTCAGAATTCTACATTTAAAGCTGAATTAAACTCACATAGTGTATGTTGAGAGGTTCCAATAAAGACTTGGCTTCAGGTGTCCACACTTCTCTGACGGTTGAATGGTTGGATTAGGTTTGAAAAGCCCTCACGAGCTCAGATTAGCAGAGGCTGCGTCTGATTTTACAAAATACTTCACACTTTATACAAACACTCTTTCACACACACACCCACACACACACACACACACTGGAGCTTTATTTTAGGCAGCACACATTATTCAACTCAGCTCACACCTTCCATATGTTGTTCTTTGGGGATCTAACTGTGGTTTGTGGCTCGTTTAGCGACATATCTGTTGAATTTTTACCAACATCTCGTGCGTTTCTTATCCCAACTGTTTGTTTTTGAGAAAAAACTCAGCTCACTGTCAAAGTGCATCAGGGTAAATGGATAATTTCCTGAATTTCAAATATTCATAACAATTATTCCTTAAGAGGTTTGCAAATATTTTCAACAGATCCTTGTTGAGGGTGATGCCGACTATTAAGATGGTACATTTCATGTCATTCTAAGATACTTTTTGTTTTTGAGAAAAAACTCTGCTCACTGTCAAAGTGCATCATTACCCGAATTTCAAAAATTCTTTAAAATTATTCCTTAAGAGGTTTGCAAATATTTTCAACAGATCCTTGTTCAGGGCGATGCCGACTATTATGATGGTAAATTTCAAGTCATTCCAAGATACTTTTTGTTTTTTTGAAGAAAATCAGCTCACTGTCAAAGTGCATCAGGGTACATGGATAATTTCCTGAATTTCAAAAATTCATTAAAATTATTCCATAAAAGTTTTGCAAAAATTTTCAACGCATCCTTGTTCAGGGCGATGCCGACTATTATGATGGTAAATTTCAAGTCATTCCAAGATACTTTTTGTTTTTTTGAAGAAACTCAGCTCACTGTCAAAGTGCATCAGGGCAAATGGATAATTTTCTATATTTCAAAAATTCATTAAAATTATTCCTTAAGAGTTTTACAATTTTTTTCAACGCATCCTTGTTCAGGGCGATGCCGACTATTATGATGGTAAATTTCAAGTCATTGCGAGATACTTTTTGTTTTTGAGAAAAAACTCAGCTCTTTATCAAAGTGCATCAGGGTACATGGATCATTTCCTGAATTTCAAAAGTTCATTAAAATTATTCCTTAAGAGGTTTGCAAATATTTTCAACAGATCCTTGTTCAGGGCGATGCCGACTATTATGGTGGTAAATTTCAAGTCATTCCGAGATACTTTTTGTTTTTTTGAAGAAACTCAGCTCACTGTCAAAGTGCATCAGGGCAAATGGATAATTTTCTATATTTCAAAAATTCATTAAAATTATTCCTTAAGAGTTTTACAATTTTTTTCAACACATCCTTGTTCAGGGCGATGCAGACTATTATGATGGTAAATTTCAAGTCATTGCGAGATACTTTTTGTTTTTGAGAAAAAACTCAGCTCTTTATCAAAGTGCATCAGGGTACATGGATCATTTCCTGAATTTCAAAAGTTCATTAAAATTATTCCTTAAGAGGTTTGCAAATATTTTCAACAGATCCTTGTTCAGGGTGATGCCGACTATTATGATGGTAAATTCCAAGTCATTCCAAGATAGTTTTTTTTTTTTTTTTGAAGAAAGTCAGCTCACTGTCAAAGTGTATCAGGGCAAATTGATAATTTCCTGAATTTCAAAAATTCATTAAAATTATTCCTTAAGAGGTTTGCAAATATTTTCAACGGATCCTTGTTCAGGGCGATGCCGACTATTATGATGGTAAATTTCAAGTCATTCTGAGATACTTTTTGTTTTTGAGAAAAAACTCAGCTCTTTGTCAAAGTGCATCAGTAAAGAGATGGTGAGTTCTGGCAAGTTCTTTGGTCAGACTTGTGAGCAGTTGACAAAATACAGCTGCAAGAGTGAATGCCTCGAAACGATGCAAATGCTATGGCGGCCATCCTGAAAAATGGCGACCAATTTGTATTTTTCATTAAGTGGATAATGTACTTTATCCAGAGACAGTAGGTTCTGAATCACTTGTGTGCCAAATATGGTGCTTGTATCGCCAAGTGAAAGATTGTTCCGGCACTAGCAGAGGAACTCTTTTCAAAAGAGTGTGAGCTACACTGCACACAGATCTGCTGTCGCTCTGTAAACATTACACACACACGGAGGAATGATTGTAGAATTCAGCGGCGGCGGCGGTGGAATGCGGAATCAATTTGGGCTTCTTCAAAAGATCCACTTGAAGCTGGCGGCGGGTGAGATGGAGCGGAGATGCTAATCGCGCAAAAGGTCTGGGTGTAATGTTCTTCCCTGTGATTCAGCGCGGCGTTGCGTCTGAAGCCGCCGTCTTAATTATCACCGTAGGACATACATTACCAGACCAAACAGAAACGCCATCGAGGCGACAATGGGCTCACGGTCGCAGTTATCGCCGAGCGTTAATTGATCTTATCGCCGTCCCGCGTTATCGAGTTCAAACAAGGTGCTTTAATAAGCTTGCAGTGGCCATTCAGGGCCTCATAAATAAATCCTGAGAGGCAAAGAGGCATCGCATCACGCGGCTCAAGAAAAAAAACCATGGTGGATGTTTTTTTTTTTTGCTGCACTGCTGGACTTTGTACTGCCTGAAAATCACGTTTGACATCATTCTATGGCGTCTGTGTTTGTTTGTCTGGGCGTGGCTTGACCGTAACTCCTATAGACCGTTTGTGATATCCAGAAAATTCAAAAACGATGGACTTATCGTGGGTAAAAAGGAAGCAGAAGAAGCAATCCAGGTGATCTGATTATCTTAAAAGGGGAACCGATCACAAACTCCTGTCTCGCCAGAGGTTTGGCTTAAGTCGAAGATGAGAAGCAACAGCTAGCAGTATTTGGAAGCATCCAAAATGGCCGAAATTGTCATTAGACGCAATAACTAGACAACCATCATGCCTAAAACTACAAGATGTGACATATTTTCCCATTGCTCTGGGTTCGAGTTAACCCTAACCCTAGGTTCTAACCCTAACCCAATCTGGTCATTGGTCCGATTGGTTGTAGGTCAGTCCAATAGCGTACAGAGGCTGTTTAAGCTACGTCCGTTGGCCACGCCTCTTCTAAGTTGACGACGCCGTGTTTTTAAACTGTTATTAAAGGAATTAGAGATTCCTCGCTAACTAGCTTGTCCGATACAATCTTTTTTTTCTTTGTTTCGTTTACATGAACACAACACGTTATGTAAACATGAAACTTCCCCCACAAAATGACTCTACACTAACCGCTGTAGTGTCTATGCCAGGCCTGTGTGTGGCGCTGTGACATAGAAACACACCAACAGATGGTGAAGAAGAAGTGAAGCATATCCCAAAATAAGCTGATGCCTGGATGCCTAATTTTTTGCTTTCGTTTTTGCCTTTAACTGACGCCTCAAAGTCGCGGCTCGCGGGCCACATGTGGCCCTCCAATCAATTTCCTGTGGCCCCACCACCTAACATCAAGTTATAATTTGTCTGTTTTTGTGATTCATGGATTAATTTGGCATCAAAAACATGTTGTGTTTGTCATTCCGCACCAAAACAAACATGGAAATTCAGTGAGTTACGTTCTTCAATATCATTAATACTGTATTATAATGGAATATAAGTGACCACTTTATTATTAAACATGTGACTTTTAGACCGTTATGTTCCTTATTTGTGCGGGAAATGTAACCCTTACGTATAAAGGTTGCTGTTTTCACACCGCAATTAACATGACGTACATAAGTCATAAAAATGAACGTATATTAATAGTAAACCTTCATTAATTCGATTCCAAATTAACTTTAAGGCTGAAATAATTAAAGTTCGGGTTAGTTAAGATTCAGACGAGCGAGAAAACAAATATAGCGCACGCACTATTCTGGAAACGATGAGTCTATATTAGTTTGTTCTTCGCGGAGATCCCGGCGAATCCTTCAGAGACGACATTAGCGAGCGCAGACGGACAGAAGTTAATAAAAGTCTCATCAAAATAAACTTCCAAAGCTTCTTCTTTTTCTTCTTCTTCTTTTTTTTCCCCCCTCGTTTCTAAACGAGATCAAAGCGCGAGTCGAAACCGTTTAAGGATCGCCGAGATGCGGAGGACGCAAAACGCAAGCAACAATAAGAGACGTAATGAACGGCTGGCTGCGCGGCAAACGAATCCAACAACAATAATAACAATAACAACAATAAAAAAAAACTGATACAGCAAAGAGGAGGGGATTGAAGCGTCCACCAGGGACATTTATTCTTCTTCTTCTTCTTCTTCTTCTTTTATTGTTTCTCTTCTTTCATCTTTTGTTTGTTTTGTCCAAAGGGCCGCGGCGGTTGGCGGGGGGTGGGTGGGGTAAATGTGTGTGTGTCCTTGTTTTGCTGTAATTATTATTATCCCCCCCCCCCACACACACACACACACACACACACACACATATTTCCACAGAGGGAAATAGGCTGAGCTATAATTGGCTTGACAATGTGAGTAATTTTTTTTTTTGTGTGTGTTATTGTTGTTGTTGTTGTTTCTCTGCCAGTTTTTTTTTCTTTTTAACTTCTGGAATGAAACACTCCCGTGTTATTATATATTTGACCGCGTGGCAAAAACCCTCACTGGTACTTGCTCTCGCTCTCCTTTCCGAGCCGGCAAAAAAAAAAATCTCGTTCTTTTCTCTTCTTTTCCTGGCACTCGAGTCTTTTCTTGTACTTTTGAACCGGCACTTATTATGGTTTCTAGTCGCGGATCAAAGGTAGAATTACATCTCTTTTTCATATGTGGGAGCTGTTATTCAGACACCTTTGGTTCGCCGCAGCGAGGCGGCCGCCGCGGCCCTTTCAGAGGAGTTTTGACCGTACCGGGGGGGGAGGGGAGGGGTCGACCGCGGAGAGACAGAAATAGAGAAAGATGGAGAGGGAAGAAATCAATGTCAAGCTCGGCTCTTCTGTTTCACCTTGCACTTGGAGGAAGAGGGAGGAGGAAGAGGGAGGAGGAGGAGGAGGAGGAGCAGTGGTGGCACTGGAGGACACCTCAGGTCAATAAAGAATCAATAGGAGTGGGTGAAACTACACGCTGAGGATAAAAGGCGCTGGAGTAGAGGCCTCGGCTGCTGCACATCATCGCCGAGGAGGGTTCTCTGGCAGCGGCAGGGAAGGAAACATGTCCAGAGGGAGAACAGCGCTATGTTCCAAAAGCCCTATGCTCTGAAATCCCTATGTTCCCGAAGTCCCTATGTTCTTAAATCCCTATGTTCAATACGATATCTTCAGAAAACCCTATGTTACGAAATGTCTATGTTCCGAATCCCTATGTTCCAAAATCCCTATGTTCAATACGAAATGTTCCAAAATCCCTATATTCCCAAATTCCTATGTTTCCAAAGTCCCTATGTCCCGAAAGCCTTATGTTCCAAAAGCCCTATGTTCCGAAAGCCCTATGTTCCCAAATTCCTATGTTCCCGAAGTCCCTATGTTCCCAAATCCCTATGTTCCCAAATTCCTATGTTCCCGAAGTCCCTATGTTCTTAAACCCTATGTTCAATACGATATCTTCAGAAAACCCTATGTTACGAAATGTCTATGTTCCGAAATCCCTATGCTCTGAAATCCCTATGTTCAATACGAAATGTTCAGAAAACCCTATGTTCCGAAAGCCCTATGCTCTGAAATCCCTATGTTCCCAAAGTCCCTATGTTCTTAAATCCCTATGTTCCAAATGCCCTATATTCCGAAATCCCTATGTTCCCAAAGTCCCTATGTTCTTAAATCCCTATGTTCAATACGATATCTTCAGAAAGCCCTATGTTACGAAATGTCTATGTTCCGAAATCCCTATGTTCCAAAAGCCCTATGTTCTGAAATCCCTATGTTCCCGAAGTCCCTATATTCTAAAATCCCTATGTTCAATACGAAATGTTCAGAAAACCCTATGTTACGAAATCCCTATGTTCCAAAATCCCTATGTTCCAAATCTCTATGTTCCCGAAATATTTAAGGTCCCGAAAGATCTGTGTTCAAAAGCCCTATGTTCCGAAAGCCCTATGCTCTGAAATCCCTATGTTCCAAATGCCCTATATTCCAAAATCCCTATGTTCCCAAAGTCCCTATGTTCCGAATGTCACGATCTCACCTGCACCTTCCTCACTATTTTTATTATTATTTGTGTTATTTGTGTGGCTGCTCCTGTTTCTCCCCACTCTGACTCTGCAGGGGGGTCGTGGTTAACCTGCTTCCTCCATGACGCCGGTGATTGTCTACACCTGCGCGGCTCCGCCTCACCTGCTCCAGATGAGCAATCAACTGGGCTTAAAAGCGGAGCCTTTCCTCGTCACCGGCGTCAGATCGTTTTCTCACATGGTACATGGTAACAGACATGCTAATCGTTCTCTCGCTGAAACTTACCTGCTCTGGATACTCACCTGCCTGTCTTCGCTCCAGGTTGCCACGTCTCCTGCCGCTCCACAAACTCACTGGTTGTGTTCCTGTTTCCCGACGCTCCTGGGATCCTCGTCTTCGAACTCGTGAGTTTGTTCCTCGCTGGAACACTGCCATCCTGCCGAGCCACCCCCGCAGTAGCTGCAAGGACATTTTTTCCACCTGTCTCTCAATCTATCCACTATCACTTCCTTAGTTTTTTGGAAGTCGTTTTCTGTTATTCGTTTTTGTAAATAAATACTCTTTGTTTTGAAATATACTTACGTCTCCGTCTGCTTCCGGGTCCAAACTATAACGAATCCTGACACCGAAATCCCTTTGTTCCCAAAGTCCCTATGTTCCGAAATCCCTATGTTCAATACGAAATGTTCCGAAATCCCTATGTTCCCAAATTCCTGTTCCCGGAGTCCCTATGTTCCAAAAGCCCTATGTTCCGAAACCCCTATGTTCCAAAAGACCTATGTTACGAAATCCCTATGTTCCAAAAGACCTATGTTCCAAAAGACCTATGTTACGAAATCCCTATGTTCCAAAAGACCTATGTTCCAAAAGACCTATGTTCCAAAAGACCTATGTTCCAAAAGACCTATGTTACGAAATCCCTTTGTTCCAAAAGACCTATGTTCCAAAAGACCTATGTTACGAAATCCCTATGTTCCAAAAGACCTATGTTCCAAAAGACCTATGTTACGAAATCCCTATGTTCCAAAAGACCTATGTTCCAAAAGACCTATGTTCCAAAAGACCTATGTTCCAAAAGACCTTTGTTCCAAAAGACCTATGTTCCAAAAGACCTATGTTACGAAATCCCTTTGTTCCAAAAGACCTATGTTCCAAAAGACCTATGTTACGAAATCCCTATGTTCCAAAAGACCTATGTTCCAAAAGACCTATGTTCCAAAAGACCTATGTTCCAAAAGACCTATGTTCCGAAATCCCTATGTTCCAAAAGACCTATGTTCCAAAAGACCTATGTTACGAAATCCCTTTGTTCCAAAAGACCTATGTTACGAAATCCCTATGTTCCAAAAGACCTATGTTCCGAAACCCCTATGTTCCAAAAGACCTATGTTACGAAATCCCTTTGTTCCGAAACCCTATGTTCCGAAATATTTATGTTTTCCGAAAGCCCTATGATAGAAAGCCCAATGTTCCAAAAGCCCAATGTTCCAAAAGCCTGATGTTCCGAAATAGTTATGTTCCGAAAGCTCTTTGTTCCGAAATATTTATGTTCCGACAGATCTATATTTCAAAAGCCCTATGTTCCGAAATCCCTATGATCCAAAAGCCCTAGGTTTTCTCGCATGGGGGAACAAGCCATCTCAATGTCTATGAGGGTTAGCATTCTGTATTCTGGTCTATTCAGGCTTTTGGAACATAGGGATTTCGGAACATAGGTTGCGCCAGGAAAACACTTCACAGCCAAAAAGCTGTTTATGTCGCTGTCTGTCCCGGGCCTATCAATCCCACATGCTAATTGCGTTAGCCGCCGTTAGAATGCGACCGCGCGTTTACGCATCGGATTCGTTTTGGATTCAGCGACCTCTGACTCCCCCGATCGACTGAATTTCATCTGCAACCCGGTTCATGCTGGACGAAACCAGCTGAATCAACGTCACGTGCTGGTGAAGAAAACTCAAAACTAGCTAAACCATTAGCTCCTCGGGAAAATATTTACTGACGTTGTAATTAAAAGTGGAAGTCGGCTCATTTGACCATAAACATGCATGGAAATTGAGTTTTTGCAACCAGTGCACTGCCTCCTGATGGCCATTCAAGATATTGTTACTTCCAGGTCGGCTTCAGTGAGTTTTTGTAGCCGTCTGTCGCGGCCTATCAATCACACATGCTAATTACGTTAGCCGCCGTCAGAATGCGACCACGCGTCGTGGATTGCGTGACCTCAGAAATCACACTTTATGATGATTATTATTATCATCATTTTTGAATCTCATCGCGATAATTGTTTGTTGTTGCCGCGGCGGCGACAAGTCAACTCAAATCCTCGGCTCTCACCTTTTCTTCTGACTGAAGAGAGAAGAAAAACATGTCAAACTCACTCTTCATTAAAAAAAAAAAAAAAAAAAAAAAAAAACTCCGACATTGGTGTTGTGACATCACTGACAGCGAGGAAATAACGAGTTGATGAAAGAGAATTTTCATTTTCCACAGCCTCTCAAGTCTCTTTCCTTCTACCTTTTTTCCTTTCTCCCGAAGACGCCCAATTACGCAAATAAAGATATCAATTAAGTGCTCGTAATTGAGATTGTGTTAGATATATGAAAATGAATTTCCCAAAGGTGTCCGGGGTAATGAGTTCCACGGAGGTATTAAGGCTAACGTCGGTGTCGTCGCCGTCCGCGCGGAGAAAAGAAATCCTGTAACCACCAGCCCAGGTGCCACGCTGCAGTATCGGCTGTTTTCCCTGTCAGATGTGGGCTTGTTTGGGCCTTTTCCACAGCGGCATTTGTAAAGCAATTCATGAAAACATTAAAAATACAAAATTACAAATAAAATAATTTACATTTTGTCTGGTTATAAAGGATAAGAAAGATTGCAAAGTGTATTATGTATGTAGATCATATATGTAAAACTGGAATTAAAAAGATCTTTAGGAAAAAAAACACGTTTTCCAATGACACTGTAACATGTTTAAACTAGGGCTGAACCATTATGGCAAAAATATTAGTCACAATTATTTTAGACTGATATTGAAATCATGATTAATAGACATGATATTCATTGATTTCAAAACTAGAGTATTTATTGAACCACCGAAACTCAACTTTAAATATCATCTAAAAGAACAGTCAGAAATTACAGAGCTCCCGAAGTGATATGAAAAATTTAAATCTCGAGTTTCAAATTTGAGATCTCGAGTTTCCATAAAAATATGAAAAAAGTATTTTGCAAAAAATATTTTTTTCCATCATATTTTGGAAACTCGAGATCTCGACTTTCCCAAAAAAATATGAAAAAAAAAAGTTTAAAAAAAAAAAAAATCATAATTTTTTTTGGAAACTTGAGATCTCGAGTTTCCAAATTATATGGAAAAAAAAATTTGCAAAAAAAATTTTTTTCCATCATTTTTTGGAAACTCGAAATCTCGACTTTCCCAAAAAAATATGAAAAAAAGAAGTTTGAAAAAAAAATTCAGAATTTTTTGGGAAATTTGAGATCTCGAGTTTCCAAAAAAATATGAAAAAAAAAAAAAGTTAAAAAAAAAAGGTTGAAAAAAAAAAATCATAATTTTTTTGAAAACTTGAAATCTTGAATTTCCCAAAAAATATGAAAAAAAAAAAAAGTTAAAAAAAAAAAGGTTGAAAAAAAAAAATCATAATTTTTTTGAAAACTTGAGATCTTGAATTTCCAAAATAAATAGAAAAAAAAAATTGAAAAAAAAATAAAAAAATTTCCACACGTCACACGCTTGCTGCAGCTGCACGTAACGCGGGTGCATTCAAGGTGTTTTTCGAGCATGGGAATTTACAAACACGTCCCACCGTGCGGCGCATTAATCGCTTTTCTTCGATTATAATGTTTTCATGATCGTGAGAAGCCAAAATCAAAATCATGAATAAAATTCGATTAATCGTCCAGCTCTAGTTTAGACCCCCCTAAAATTTTGCCTTTGAGGCTTTCAGGGGGTGTCGAGTGTTAATCAGGGGGGGGTCTAACCCCCCTCAGACCCCCCTGTATTTCGCTATTCTGGATATTCCGTCTCCTCTGGGTTTGTTTACGCATCTTCTGTCTGTCATTTCCGTCTTCGCAGATATGCACAAAGAGTCACGTCAGATCATGAATAAAAAAAAAGAATTTATTTTTCCCTTCCTTTTTCCGAAATCATTAAAACGTCTCGTAATTAGCGAGGAGAAAAAAAAAGGTAACGCGGTCAGGTCGAGCACCTGTGTTATCGCGACCTCGCGCGGGTCAGGCTATGTTCGGCGGGCGAGCTGGAGTGGGCGTCGACGCTTCTTCGGGTTCAGCCCGCGGCAACATGGCCGCCCGCCCGAGAGGCGCTCGCGAGGTTCACCGTTTCCGTATCAATTATAGACATCGAGCCTTGGTCTTAGTTAATGATGTCCTCACACGGATTCCACTTCAGAGCAATTAAAGCGCTCGTTCGTGGCCCCATATGTTACGGTGTCAGTGCCCCCCCCCCCCCCCCCCCACGCCCACACACACACACACACACACACACACACACACAGTAGGAAAACATACATGCCCACATATGTTACTTGCTGCTGTTTTTCCAATAAACCATTAATCGCGTCTTTAAGATGAAGTTTTTCGTAGTCCGGGGTCGAGACCCCGATGCAGCTTCCTTCCCCGAGTCGCTCCGTGCCAGGTTTTTATTTTCGCGGACTCACTCGTAGTCATTAAGACCAGGTCCCGGAGTTAAAGATTGGGATTTTTTACAGAAGAAGTTTGAAACGTATACCCTTAACAGATAATGAGGTTTTTTTTTGGAGACCCCAATAAAATACACAAATCACGGCTACGGGAAGACAACAAAAAGACACACACAAAGGGATGCGTCGGCTCTAACGTCCATCGCTTCCTCCGCACGTTCTGCATCGTGAATGAAAGCTTGGACCGGGTTCTATTTTTAAGTACAACACACACATTTGTACACACACACAAACACACACACACACTATTTTTTTTCTTTGAGTCGAGCGCTGCTGACAATCGCTGTCAGCGCTGCAGTTGTAGCCTGAACCCACAAGGTCAAGGTAAGTGAGTGTGTGTGTGTGTGTGTGTGTGTGTGTGTGTGTGTGTGTGTGTGTGTGTGTGTGTGTGTGTGCTGCTGCACTTACATGCTGCTGCTCCTTCACGTTGAACTGAAGTGTGGGCGCGAAACTGTCTTAAGAACGATGTGCAAAAGTAACGTTGCGTTCAATTACCACGTTTAAAATAGAAAACGGGTTAAAAATCGGTTAATAAATGATGTTTAAAATGCTTTTATTTCATCTTTTCCAAGTGGAGAAAGGATGGAGGTGGAGGTGGACGTTAATTTACCCGTCCGGGTCCTCAAGGGTTCTCAAACTGTGGTACGTGGACCGCAAGTGGTACGCGAGCTTCATCTACATGGTACGTGGAAGAAAATCAGAATTTTTTGTTTTTTTCGCTGGGCGCCGTTAAGGGGGGTTAACGGGCGTCAGCGTAAACGCGCGTTAACGCACGACGCGTTTCCCGTGACGACTGACCGGGAAAAAGACGCTCGCGCGACGTCATGTTTACGTGACTCCCGATTGTTAAAAAGAGTCTGTAAAGTAACGCTAAACTTTAAATACAGAGGCACACATACGCAGTTACACAGGTACGCTGGTTATTTGTTAGCGATGCTCTTTTCCTTTAATAAACAGAGCGCTCCAGTTCCACTGTAGGCGCGCTAACGGCGCTAACGGAGCTAACTGGTAAACAGTTAGCTCCGTTAGCACGTAAACATGACGTCACGCCCGTCTTTTTCCGGTCAGTCGTCACGGAAACGCGTCATGCGCATGCACTAGTTTAAAACGAATAAACTACTTGTTGTTACGATAAATTAACTTAACGTCTTTTTTCACGCTATCTCTATCTGTTGTTTCTGCGATTGTAGACGTTGTAATGTTTACGTCAATAATTAAATAAAAAAATAAAGCTTTATTTAAAGAAAAAGAATTAAAAAAGAGAGAAAAAAACAATCTCTTCTCTTTCTCCAGTTTTGGTGTATTTCTGTAACAGCGCCTCACACAGGCCTGGCATATGTACTACAGCGTTTAGAGTGGTTTTTTTGGGGGGGACGGTTGTTCTTGGATTGCAAAGAAATAGATGGTTCTATTTCAGTGTAAATATGAACCAATAAACATTTACAACCAATTAACTAAACGCCAATCTGTATATTTTTTGACTGTAAATAATGTATTCCTTATTTTTTTTACAGGTTTACCTGTGTGATGTAATTTAAAAGCACAGTAAGTAATAACTTTCTCTCTCTTCTGATTATGTCATAAAAAGGTGGAAAATAATAATAATTATGTGAGCAGGAAGTATTCCTTACCAGCAGGGGTTGCTGTTTGATTTTTGTGCTCATTAGTGTTTAGTTGCCAACATGAACGCCTGTAAACAGGAAGTGACTATGGTGGACAGGTGCATCAGACATCAGACGTGTTCAGACTGAATCCACATCCATCCTTTGTTTTGTTGCCTTTTCACGGGGAGCAACAGTGGTGAGTATTTGTGTTAGCTTATTTTGAGGTGTTTGTACGTTTATTTACTGCATATTCACATAATATATATATATATAATATATAGTTAATTTGTGATTTGGTCAGTGCCATGTTGAGATTTGAAAAACTGAATTTCATCTGCAATCCGGTTCATATCATGTCATATCATCTCATATCAACAAGATGTTTACTGACGTTGTAATTAAAGGTGGTAGCAGACTCATTTATCCATACACTGCCATTTAAATTGACTTTTTGCAACCAATGCACTGCCCCCTGGTGGCCATTCAAGATATTGTTACTTCCAGTTCGGCTTCAGTGAGGAAAACCTGGCCCACAAACTTATGTTGATGATTTTAGCAGCTGTGACGACAGAATCTGGGCTCAGGAATGTCGCGTTTTTGCCTTTTATTTTGAAAATAGCCACAGGAAATACATTTTTTTGTGTTTTGTGTTTTTTTTTTTTTTACATAATTTTGACTTTTAAAATGGAAATGCAATGCCTGTTGCAGATAAAGATAGTATACATGGTAATTATTTCTTTAAAAACCTTTATTTCGGGCCTTATTAGCAGTTGTGACAACAAATCAGGGATAAGAAATGTCACGTTTGTGACTTTTATTTTGAAAATAGGCACAGGAAATATAATAAATGTTGTGTTTCTGACATCATTTTGACTTCTAAAACTTAAATGTAGTTCATGTTGCGTATAAAGCATATATGGTGATTATTACTTTAAAAACCTTTATTCGCGGCCCTATTAGCAGTTGTGACGACAAAATCAGGGATATGATTGTCGCATTTGTGACTTTTATTTTGTAAATAGGCACAGGAAATATAATAAATGTTGTGTTTTTTTACATCATTTTGACTTTTAAAATGTTAATGCAATGCATTTTGTATATATAGATGGTTTTAATGGTAATTATGTCTTTAAAAATCTTTATTTATAGCCTTATTAGCAGTTGTGACAACAAATATGGGATAAGGAATGCTGCGTTTTAGACTTTTATTTTGAAATTAGTCACAGAAAATAAAATAAATGTTGTGTTTTTGACATCAGTTTGACTCTTAAAATGTAAATGCAACGCGAGTTGCGTATAAAGATGGCATAAATGGTAATTATTTCTTATTTCTGGCCCTATTAGTAGTTGTGACGACAAACTCAGGGATAAAGAATGCCGCGTTTGTGACTTTTATTTTGAAATTAGTCACGGAAAATAAAATAAATGTGTTTTTTACATAATTTTTACTTTTAAAATGTGAATGCAGTGCATGTTGCTTATAAAGATGGCATAAATGGTGATGATATCTTTAAAATCCCTTATTTGTGGCAGTTTAAATGGTAATTATGTCTTTATAAATCTTTATTTATAGCCTTATTAGCAGTTGTGACAACAAATAAGGGATAAGGAATGCCGCGTTTGTGGCTTTTATTTTGAAAATACTCACAGGAAAGAAAAAGATGGCCTGAATGGTAGTTATTTCTTTAAAAACCTTTATTTGTGGCCCTTCCCATCCTTCATTTATGTCCTGTTTTCTAACCCTGGACCATAATGTGAGCGGTTAAATTAGCGTAAAGTGCAAACGCGTAATAATCGTGATGATTTTTAATGCTCTGTTGGACGGGGAAACGCCGCGCTCGCACATTTATGTGAATTATCCTCGGTCAGAGTTGGCACTGGACGCCGGGCACAGCTGCCCGGCGTCCAAAAGCAAACACCTGTAATCGTCGGAGTCTCTTGTCGTTCCCTTTTGGACGGAGTAAAGAGCCGAGGTGACTTTTCTCGGATAAAAATGCTTTAGCGCTAACTGCGTCGGTGACAGCCAAGACGTCCTCCGGTATTGATTTTAACGGCGTGAAAACGAGAGACGGACAAGCTGCCACCCGCAAAAAAAAAAAAAGATCAATTTGATGATATTAGCCACCGCGGAGTCTGTGGATGATTGGCCTGTGAAGTGTCCTCTGGTTATGAAGTGGTCTCCGGGCAGCCGAGAGTTGTTGGCACAGCTCGGCGGGAACCGCGCGGCTCGGCACAGCTTGCCACAGTTGACCGGCAGCCCAGGCAGATGGCCAGTTACCAAACAGCCCGATTAGCATTTGGTCCGGATTAAATGGGAATGCCCGGCGGAGGAGCTATCTGTGTGTGAATGGCCCTGGAATGGCTGACGGTGCGGATGAAGCTGGTGTTGGGAACGGTGCCGGACATGGAGCTCAAAGGGCAATTTGTGCTGCTTTGGAAATGATTCATGTTTTTTTTTTTGTTTTTTTTTTGTTAAATTTGAAATCAAACTGGCAGGAATCCTCAGGATTGACTAATCCAGGAAAATCACTGGTGTAAAATTTAAGTAACTTACACTACCGTTCAAAAGTTTGGGCTCACCTTTACAATTTTTGTTGCGCTTTCCATTAAAAGTCAGACTTTTATTCGACAAAAGAGTCGCAAAATGGATAGAAAATATAGTCAAGACATTGACGAGATTAGAAATAATGATTTTTGTTCAAAATACGAGGGTTTTCAAATCATCCAATTGCCATTAGCAAACACAATGTGCCATTAGAACAGTGGAAATGGGCCTCTATACACCTATGTACATATTCCATTAAAAAACAGACGTTTTCAGCTAGAATAGTCGTTTATTTCTTTATTTCTGATTAATTGAATGTTATATTCATTGGAAAAAAGCAACTCTTGCTACCCAAGTCTTTCGCGAGCAGATTCTGCTCTGCTAACATCTGGAAGACGTCCTCAGTACAAAGTATCAGGCATTTCAATAACGATTTGTCTAATTAATCTAACGAAAAGGGCTGAAATGAGCCAAAAGGCAAAGCTGTATCAACATCATGTTCTGGTGAAGAAAACCTGAAACTAGCAAGAACATTAACGTATCAACAAGATGTTTAGTGACGGTGTAATTAAAGGTGGTAAGAGATTCATCCATAAACTTCCATTTAGATTTACTTTTTGAAACCAATGCACTGCCCCCTGGTGGCCATTCAAGATATTGTTACTTCCAGGTCGGCTTCAGCGAGGAAAACCTGGCCCACAAACCTATGTTGACTCTCGTAAAGGGGAAAGGATCGACATCATGATTTTAGCAGCTGTGACGACAAAACCTGGGCTAAGGAATGCCGCGTTTGTGACTTTTATTTTGAAAATCTTTACTTAGACATTTGGTCATAATTATCCCATTATTAAATGTGTCATATACAACATTCAGTTACACATATATAAATACGCTTGTTAGGGCCCGAGCCGCCAATGGCAGTGGCCCCCGAAACGGCTCCTGGTACGAATTTTAATTACTGTGGACAACGGGAACCCCACCCGTTCTTGTTCTCTAGGCCGGCCCCCCTCTTGACCACAATAGATGCCCATTGGCCCCCAGGTGATTTGAGTTTGACGCCCCTGCTCAAGACCATTTAAAGGCATTCTGGCGTTCACTTTTGTATTTGTGACTCTAAATTTAAAACTCTATCGTCAACTTTTAGGCATTAGAATCGGAGTGAAAGTTTGGTTGAAATTGAAGATGATGATGATGATGATGATGATGATGATGATGATGATGATGAAAATACAGGTCAGGATGGGGGGGGGGGGGGGGGGGAGAGGGAAGAGCCAAGAGAGACAAAATGGGAAAGAGGAGGAACATGAGGAGGAAGTCAGTGACCCGTCATGATTCCGCTATTCCACTGCCTCACGGACACACACACACACACACACACACACACACACACACTGAACACACACACACACACACACAGTCATAGGGGGCATTGTGCACGATAATCTGAAGTGATTGCATGTCCACTTACATAAATTATGGACTGGGGCGGATGCATTATTTACTCAGCAGAATTAAAAAGGCATGCCAGGTTTGCTGCGGATGCCATCACACACACACACACGCACACACACACACACACACACACACACACACACACACACACACACACACACACACACACAGAGGCAGGGATACAGTGTGGACATGAAAATGCCCTAAAAGAGTTGTCCTCACTTTTGTTTTCGTGCTCATTTATCTCCATCTTTCTCGCTCTCCTTCCTCTTCCTCAGTTTCCTCCATCATTTCTTGCCCTAAGAGCAGAGGAAGATTAAGGTCTATGGGACGGAATCACAAGGCTCTTAGTGATTTCTACTGATATCTCCTCACATTTTTCCTGATCCAAACAAGTCAACACATAACACATAACACATAAGTCTCCTGCTAAGTTAAGACACCGTCAAAAAAAGCTCCAAAGATCAAAAAATACTGGTTTGTGGACAAAAACAAAGACGTTTCCAGGTTTGACCAACATTTTTCCAACATTTCTGACATTTTACGGACCAAAACGATCGATAATCGACGGATTAATCGATTCCGGAAAACACGCCGGCAGACGTTCCTCACGTTAATCTGCTCGTCCGAGAAGCTTCTTCTTCAAATCTCCGGGTATTTAGTGTCCAAAACTCTGTAAGAACCACGTAAATCCATATTTATGGTCAACATAATGGACCAATTCATCATCATCATCATCAGTCACCTTTTAAAGACGTGAACGTTGTGGTGAAAATGACCATGGAGGCTTCGCAGTAGCTTGTCTGAATTGTTTTTAATGACATACTACAAAAATACTGAGATTCCAGAGCAAAACTCTCTATGTATTTTTATTCAAATCTTCTGGAACTTCTCTAAAACAAGAACAACAGCAGACAGTAGAGCAGTCTGCTTCTCCCCGAGTCTCGGCTGCAGCTACGCTCGACTTAACACCTAAATATAGAGCGAGCGCAGACTGTTCATGTTCCTGTTATTGCGACGCTAATGCCCGCAATCGCGGATTTCGCGGAGGTTCCGCAGCCGAGGCCTTATATTATTGCTGCTGCTGCTGCTGCTGCTGTTCCTGCCGCCGCGGCTCCTGAATATGCATCGCGAAGGCGAGACACAGAGGATTTGATGTTCAATAAAAGAGGGGGGAAAAAAAAGCCTTTGACACGGGGAATACGATCGCGGCCCGGCCTCAATATAAAGGAACCAGGAGTGGGGAATTAGATGGATGGAGAATTCCTTCAGAACTACAGACGGAGACGAGAGAGAGAGACGGTTGTGAGGGGAGGAAACGAGGCGATATTTGACTATTTTCTGTCTGAGAGTGGAAACATTCTCCTGTGCTGCCTCTTTGACAGAATATGGATAATACAAAACTATAACACATCATAAGCAAGTCATTGAAAAGTCTCACTGCTGCTGCTGCTTTTCTCCCAAAACTCTTTAAAAGCTTCGCCGTCTCTCTCTCTCTCACTCTGACTCACAACAACTTTATTTCCCTCCAATCTTTAAAACATTACCTTTAAAGATCGTCTAAATGAGAGCAGGCCTCAAGGTTCCTCAAGCGCTTGCTAGCTTGTTAGCTTGTTAGCTTGTTTAAGCTAAGGCCCACTTTACATTACGCTTTTTCCGCATTTGTCGTAGTCCCGGACACCTTCAAAGTTCGTATAAAGAGAACGCGTCGGGCTCGCGACAGCGGGAGGTCAGGGTTCAGGCGGTTAGCATATAGCGCGCGCTAATTAGCATATACCGCGGCACCTTTGTTCCAAAAAAAAGTTGTTAGCGCCGTGGGTGGGTGGGTGTCCTGCCAGATTTCCGGGCGGTGTGTCTAAAGACGTCGAAAAAGCGTCATGTAAAGTGGGCCTAAGTGATAAATGCTAATCCTGCCTTAAGGTGGATGCTAACCAAATAGATAGTCAGGATGTTGAATAGCCACCAGGGCGGCGACTCCATTAGTAGAACTCTTGAAGGTCTATGGGAAAATGAGCTTCTACATCCCATTTAATAACAATCGTTAAACATTACTAAAACACTAATTTTAGCTCTTCTTTAATTGAGCATGATGTCCATTTTGTATATTATGTCCTCATTTAGAGGGTGAATAGCACATATGAGAGGTGATTGACAGCTTGCATCATGCACATTCAATAGGCGAGTTCCATTTACCAAGTGTGCGACAACATGGAGACAAATGTGAGGTCCTGGAAAGTCCTTGAATCTGAAGCTGTTTCAGTATATTTGGTCCTTGAATTTTAAGGGGAATTGGTCCTGGAAAGTCCTTAAATCTGAAGCTGTGTAAGCAAATTTTGTCCTTGAATTTTAAGGGAAATAGGTCCTGGAAAGTCCTTGAATCTGAAGCTTTGTCAACATATTTTGTCCTTGAATTTTAAGGGGAATTGGTCCTGGAAAGTCCTTAAATCTGAAGCTTTGTCAACATATTTTGTCCTTGAATTTTAAGGGGAATTGGTCCTGGAAAGTCCTTGAATCTGAATCTTTGTCAGCACATTCAGTCCTTTAATTTGAGGGAATTGGTCCTGGAAAGTCCTTGAATCTGAAGCTGTGTCAGCACAATTGTTCCTTGAATTTTAGGGAATTGGTCCTGGAAAGTCCTTGAATATTAGGCTGTGTCAACATAGTTGGTCCTTGAATTTTAAGGGGAGTTGGTCATGGAAAGTCCTTGATTCTTAAGCTGTGTCAGAACATTCTGTCCTTGAATTTTAAGGGGAATTGGGCCTGGAAAGTCCTTGAATCTGAAGCTGTGTCAGCACATTCTATCCTTGAATTTGAGGGGATTGGCCCTTAAAGTCCTTGAATCTGAATCTTTGTCAGCACAATTGGGTCCTTGAATTGGAGGGAGTTGGTCCTGGAAAGTCCTTGAATCTGAAGCTGTGTCGGCACATTTGGTCCTTAAATTTGAGGGAATTGGTCCTGGAAATCCTTGAATATTAACCTGTGCCAGCATATTGGGTCCTTGAATTTTAAGGAGTACTGGTCCTGGAAAGTCCTTGAATCTGAATCTTTGTCAGAACATTTGGTCCTTGAATTTGAGGGAGTTGGTCCTGGAAGGTCCTTGAATCTTAAGCTGTGTCAGCATATTCGGTCCTTGAATTTTAAGGGGACTTGGTACTGGAAAGTCCTTGAATCTGAAGCTGTGTCGGCACATTTGGTCCTTAAATTTGAGGGGATTGGCCCTGGAAGGTCCTTGAATCTTAAGCTGTGTCAGCACATTCTGTCCTTGAATTTTAAGGGGAATTGGGCCTGGAAAGTCCTTGAATCTGAATCTTTGTCAGCACATTTGGTCCTTGAATTTGAGGGGATTTGCCCTGGAAGGTCCTTGAATCTTAAGCTGTGTCAGCATATTCGGTCCTTGAATTTGAGGGGATTGGTCCTGGAAGGTCCTTGAATCTTAAGCTGTGTCAGGCACAGTCTGTCCTTGAATTTTAAGGGGAATTGGGTCCTGGAAAGTCCTTGAAATTGATGCCAGCCAAAGTGTGGTGGTCATAAACGAAGAAGAGGAAGAAGAAGTTGCATGTTTGAAAACAGGGATTACAGAACATATGAGGATGAGAGCGAGTGGTGAATAATGCACACAGGGCAGCATATATAACTCATATATATACCATTAAGCGACGTTCATGTTCAGGTTTACATACTCGGCGTGTAATGTGCAGCTCACGGCTGAAGTCACAGAGACGTCTGCTCTGTTGGGGCTGGATGGCGTGTGCTCGGGTCGGAGCAGCTTCCATATTAAGTATGTTTTTGCGCCGCAATTAAGGTTCTGGCCTGATCCCTTCTGACACGGTAATTGTTATTTCAAACGCAGATTAATAAAACATGGACGTCTAGTTAAGAATTAAAATGGGTCTCTGGCACCGCCGCTAACCCCCACAGCCCGGTCACACACACACACACACACACACACGCATGTACACAGCACATAATCTGAGTGTGTGTGCACTTACAGTACACACACGTACAGCATGTACATACTGTACTGACACACATGCAATTCAGACATTTACATTTACATTCATAAGCTATTATAAAGCAGTGTACATGTATAGAGAAAATAAAATATATTATGAGAAAAAAAACGGGACAAACTTAAATAAATACTTATATAAACATAATTAAATGAGAACATTTTCGATTGATAAAAATCCTTAGACCATACTGACAAAAAAACTGGGGTATAGGATAAGGTATACCCAAATACATGGAATTCAATAAGAAAAGTTGGGGTTATTTACAAGTTAATAAAAACAATCCTTAGACCATATACTGACAAAAAAAACTGAGAAAAACTTAAAGAAATACTTAATAAATTTAATTAAAGAAGAAAGTTTTGGGTCATTTACATGGTAATAAAAAAATCCTTAGACCATATACTGACAAGAAACTGGGATAAAACTAAAACAAATAAACTTAATAGTAAAAAAAGTTGGGGTAATTTACATGTTGATAAAAATCCTTAGACCATATACTAAAAAAAAAAACTGGGATACATTTTAAAGAAATACTTCAACTTAAATAGGAACATTTGGGGTCATTTGCATGTTGATAAATACCCTTAGACCATATACTGACAAAAAGATGAGAAAAACTTATAGAAATACCTAAATACATAGAATTAATTTAAAAGTTAATGAAAAAAAATCCTTGGACCATATGCTGACATAATCTGGAATAAAGCTTAAAGAAATACTTAAATAAATATAAATAAATAAGGAAGTTTGGGGTCATTTACACGTTAATATACAATCCTTAGACCATATACTGACAAAAACTGGGATAACACTTAAAGAAATACCTAATAAAACATAATTAAATTAGAAGATTTGGGGTAATTTAAATGTTAATAAAAAATCCTTAGACCATACACTGACAAGAAACTGAGAAAAACTTAAAGAAATACTTAAATACATATAATTAAATAAGAACGTTTGGGGTCATTTACACGTTAATAAAAAACCCTTAGACCATATACTGACAAAAACTGAGAAAAACTTAAACAAATACTTAAATACATATAATTAAATAAGAAAGTTTGGGGTCATTAACACATTAACAAAAAATCCTTAGACCATATACTGACAAAAACTTGGAAAAGTATGTTTTTACAAGAAAATTCACAATAATTTCCATTCTTGTTCACATACACAAGATATAAGTGTGAATATACACAGAATATAAATATAGAACGAGTTCATAGTCTTAATCATTTATGTTTATTGACAGGGTTTTATAAATGAATTTGTGTTTTTTATCTTAAATAAATCTCTCAGCTCAGTAAAAACAAACAAAATGTTCAGTGATTTACTGTATAACAATAATCATCATATATAAAAACTGACTGATATGAAAACAATGACCACAGTTAATTTCTAAGCTCAGACGTTTTGATTTATTTTGAATTGGCTCCAATTTTTTATCCATCAATTCAATCACTTGCTTTGATGAAATGCTTCGTTTGAAACGCTGCAGATTAAAAACAAGGCTTTATCTTTTATACTATTTTTTGTCTTTAAATGACTTTGACGCTGGATTTTGGTTAAAAAGTCGTAAAAATGGTACAAATGGAACACAGCATATGTCTTAATTTAATTTAATTCCAGATTACCAGTCTTCTGTGAACTCCTCGTCACCTCCGTCCTTTTTAAAACGTTGGAGAATCTCGACCCGAAACTGAATTTATGCTGAATAATGCGTGTGGTGGACACTTCAAAGAGAAACCTGTTCACCCCCCGCCAAAATAAAACACACACATTTACACACACACACACATGCGGGGTCTCCTGTGGTCGACACAGAGCACTTTAAACATCACTGCAGATCAGCCTGATTTGTGTAATGCACCTTTAAAAGTACTCACAAAAGTACTTACAATACACATGAACACACACACACAGTACGAGGTGTTTTGTTGCATTTTAAATAGAATAACATTAGAAAATAAAAGATAAAAATCTACAATACGGATAAAAAAGAGTGGTTTTCAAAAACTTTCAAGGTCCTTAAAAAATTGTTTCAAGGATTTCAAGGACCCCCCAAAAAACCCTGCTGTTATTTATTTAAAACACATCCACATGAATCTTGACTAAAAAGGATTTAGTGGTTTTCAAAAACTTTCAAGGGCCTTGGAATCATTTCAAGGATTTCAAGGACCCATACAAAGACCTGACGCTATTTATTTAAAACATATTCACGTGAATCTCGTCTAAAAAGGATAGAGTGGTTTTCAAAAACTTTTTCAAGGACCTTGGAAATAATTTCAAGGATTTCAAGGACCCATACAAAACCCTGCTGTTATTTATTTAAAACATATCCACGTGAATCTCGACTAAAACGGATAGAGTGGTTTTCAAAGACTTTCAAGGTCCTTGAAAATTGTTTCAAGGATTTCAAGGACCCATACAAAACCCTGATTTTATTTATAGAAAACTATTCATGTGAATCTTGACTAAAACAGATAGTGGTTTTCAAAAAAAATTCAAGGGCCTTGAGAATGATTTCAAGGATTTCAAGGACCCATACAAAACCCTGCTTTTATTTATAGAAAACGTTTTAATGTGAATCTTGACTAAAACGGAGGAAAAGAATAGTTTTCAAAAACTTTCAAGGACTGGTACAAAACCCTGATACTATTTATTTAAAACATATCCACATGAATCTTGACTAAAAAGGAGAGAGTGGTTTTCAAAAACTTTCAAGGGCCTTGAAAATGGTTCCAAGGATTTCAAGGACCCATACAAAACCCTGCTGTTATTTATTTAAAACACAGCCACATGAATCTTGACTAAAACGGATAGAATGGTTTTTAAAAAAAAATTCAAGGGCCTTGAGAATGATTTCAAGGATTTCAAGGACCCATACAAAACCCTGCTTTTATTTATAGAAAACGTATTAATGTGAATCTTGACTAAAAAGGAAAGAATAGTTTTCAAAAACTTTCAAGGTTCCTTGAAAATGATTTCAAGGACCCGTACAAAACCTTGCTGATATTTATTCACAGATTAATCCTTATAGTTAAGTTTACTTAAGGAAAAATATAATGTTTTTTATGCTGTTAGCCTGGAGCTAAAGTGTCCTCACAAGTGATAAATATGAAAGACGCTGGATTAAGGTTCAGTGTCAAGTGTCTACTGGACACACAACGAGCCCCAGGATGTATTTGAGTAAAAAAATAAGATAAATAAATAAATAAAGCCTTCAGAAGCACAATAGGAGTTTTATTTTAAAAAATATACCTTTACAGAATAACACGTCTCATCGTAATTCACAGTCATGTGTGTGTGTGTGTGTGTGTGTGTGTGTGTGTGTGTGTGTGTGTGTGTGTGTGTGTGTGTGTGTGTGTGTGTGTGTGTGTGTGTGTGTGTGTGTGTGTGTGTGTGTGTGTGTGTGTGTGTGTGTGTGTGTGTGTGTGTGTGTGTGTGTGTGTGTCATCTAATTCACACGGCCACTGTAATCAATATATTTGATGGGATTGAAGTGTGTGTGTGTGTGTGTGTGTGTGTGTGTGGTCTGCAGGGAACTTTACCTGAACGTTACCATGGTTACCGCCGCACGTGCACACTCACTTATGCAGACAAAAACACTCCACCATAAACCCACTTAAAAAGGAACATATGTTCTATGTACTATACATATATATATTTGACATTTAATTTTTTATATTTATTTGGATAAAAAATAATAATAAATTTAGGAAAAAAAATGCCTAAAGGGATAAAATAGTCAAAAACTTACAATAATACCGTGATGTGACACAATATTGTATAATATATATATACAGGTGCTAAACAACCAGTGTAAAATTAACAAAATCCTAATTTTAAACACTAAAATCAAGTCTTTACCCCCAAAAAAAGCATTTAAAGCTTATAAAGATAGAAATACAGCGATTAGTCTAAAGATACTGCATTTATTTTTACTAATTTGGACCAAAAACACCAAACCAAGACTCAGATTTCAGCCCTAAATTTAATAATGAGGTCCTGCCTCACTAGGACGAGGTTTTTAGAGACTATTTTCTTAATTTCTCCTCAAACTATAACACAAAACACGCATTACTTTAATTTTAAGACTTAAAATGAACTGATAAAACAGTCAAAAACTTACAAGCACCTGTATATATATATATTATATAATATTGTGTCACATTACAGTATTCTAAACAACCAGTGTAAAATGAAGATAATCCTAATTTTATCGCTCAAATCAAGTCTTAACCCCCAAAAAAGGCATTTAAAGCTTATAAATATAGAAACACAGCGATGTGTATTAAGATACTGCATTTATTTTCATTAATTTAGACCAGAAAAACCCAAACAACGATTCATATTTCAGCCCTAAATTTAGAAATGAGTTCCTGCCTCACTAGGACGAGGTTTTTAGAAACAATTTTTCTTAATTTCTCCTCAAACTATAACACAAAACACGCATTACTTTAATTTTAAGACTTAAAATGAACTGATAAAAAAGTCAAAACGTACAATAATACCGTGATGTGACACAATAATATATAATATACATAAACAGGTGCTAAACAACCAGTGTGTAAGGAACATAATCCTAATTTTAATCACTAAAATCAAGCTTTAACCCCCAAAAAAGGCATTTAAAGCTTATAAATATAGAAACACAGCGATGTGTATTAGGATACTGCATTTATTTTCATTAATTTGGACCAAAAACACCAAACAGCCATTCAAATTTTAGCCCTAACTTTACAAATGAGGTCCTGGCTCACTAGGACGAGGTTTTAGAGACTATTTTTCTTAATTTCTTAAATTACTTAAATTTTTAAGACGTAAAATTAACTGATAAAACAGTCAAAAACTTACAATAATACCGTAATGTGACACAATAATATATAATATACATATACAGGTGCTCAACAACCAGTTGCAAGTTCCTCTACACTGACTTTATTTCATTATAGGCCGTGTTAAATAAACATAACTCTTAATAATTCTGTCGTTAAAATCACGACAAAAAGGCCTTTAAAGCTGCTAATAAGTCCTGAAAATCCGTCCTCGCAGTCCATTTATCCTCTGTCACAAGAAATAAAGCTCTAATACGTCCTTACAAAGATAGAAAAACGGGGGGGGGGGGGGGGGGGGGGCAACACACACACACACTGCTGTGACCCCAGAGAGCAGGCCAGCTGTGTCTGTGCTGGAGCACTAACCCCGGCGTTAATTATAAATCAATGGGCCAACTGTAAACGCACACACGCACACACGCACGCACACACACACGCACACACACACACACACACACACACAGTGAGTGAGTGCATCTCTGGCACACATAACTTCTCCCATGCATGTCAACATCCATAGGGTATATGTGCCATTTAAAAGGGCCGAGGCCACTATTGCAATATTCATGGCTGATTATAACAGATGGTTGACACACACCGTGCATTGATACAGGACAATTATATCAACACAGACTGTGAGAAGGAGTGCAGGGTTAAAGCACACGGGCAGCAGCAGCAGCAGCAGCAGCAGCAGCAGCAGCAGCAGCAGCAGCAGCAGCAGCAGCAGCAGCAGCAGCAGCAGCAGCAGCAGCAGCAGCAGCAGCAGCAGCAGCAGCAGCAGCAGCAGCAGCAGCAGCAGCAGCAGCAGCAGCATTTTTTTACAGGTTGAATCACTGCAGGGTGATTTATTTTTATTTATTTATTAAAATGTATTATTTTCACGTTTATCTGAAGGAAATGACACTTTTGCTCTGTATGTATCTGAATAATATTTTGCTAACTATCTATTATATACAAGTTAATAGATAGTTAGCAAAATAGCTACACCTAGATAGCAAGAGAGCTGACAAGCATACTAGTTAGATAGCAAAACAGATTCATACTGACAGTTTGACAGTTAGCAAGCTAGCTTAATAGACTGCAAGATAGTGAGCAAGCTTGCTAGTTAGCTACTTAGATAGCAAGAGAGCTGACAAGCATGCTAGTAAGACAGCAAAGTAGCTATATACTGTAGCGAGCAAGCTTGCTACTTAGACAGATATAGCCAGCAAGATTTATTGTCGGACAGTTAGCTAGCTAGCTAAATAGACTGCAAGATAGTGAGCAACCTTGCTAGTTAGCTACATAGATAGCAAGAGAGCTGACAAGCATACTAGTTAGATAGCTAAATAGATTTAGACTGTAGCTTTATTGTCAGACAGAGAGTTAGCTAGCTAGCTTAATAGACTGCAAAATAGTGAGCAAGCTTGCTGGTTAGACAGGTAGCTAGTAAGTTTGATAGACAGGTAGCAAAATAAGCTACATAGATAGCAAAGAGCTGACAAACATGCTAGTAAGATAGCGAAATAGATTTATACTGTAGATAGCAAGCTATATTGTCAGACAGACAGTAAGCTAGCTAGCTTAATAGACTGCAAGATAGTGAGCAAGATTGCTAGTTAGACAGTTAGCTCGTAAGTGTGTTCGACAGGTAGCAAAATAGCTACATAGATAGCAAGAGAGCTGACAAGCATATTCGTTAGATAGCAAAATAGATTTTTACTGTAGACAACAAGCTTTATTTTGTGTCAGACAGACAGTTAGCTAGCTAGCAAGCATGCTAGTTAGACAGCAAAATAGTTATACACTGTAGCGAGCAAGCTTGCTACTTAGACAGATATAGCCAGCCAGCTTTATTGTCAGACAGCTACCTTACTAGCTTAATAGATGGCAAGATAGTGAGCAAGCTTGTCAGTTAGATAGACAGTAAGCTCGCAAGCTTGATAAACAGGTAGCAAGATAGCTACATAGATACCAACGAGTTGACAAGCATGCTAATGAGAAATTAAAACCACTATATACTGTAGCTCGCAAGCTAGCTACTTAGACAGATATAGCCAGCAAGCTTGACAGAAAGACAAAAAGCTAGCTACAATGCAAGTGGGCTTGCTAGTTGGACAGATAGATAGACAGCAAGCTTGGTGTGTAGCAAAATAGCTAGATAGCTTCCAAGTTTGCTAGTTAGTGAGACAGACAGACATACAGCAAGACAGACAGATGGGTATATATATAGCTAGCAAGCTTGCTAGCTCACTGTATGTCTGTCTAACTAGCAAGCTTTATGGGCAGATAACCAACAAGCTAACAGGTGAAACAGGCAATAATCTTCAAGCTAGCATCATTATACATGAATGTGTTGTTGGTGAGCACATGCACCACATTAATTCACAAATAATCTACAGTCACAACAAAAACACACTGTTATTCAAATGTGATCCAAGACAAATGTTGATCTTATCTCATTGTTTTGTAGTTGAAACAGAGCTAACACTTAGCACCTGTTTTTAAAAAGGCCTCAGGTTTCATCACACTGGTGAGAAGGTGGTGACGGGAGCTACCATGTCTACAAGGGTCAGGGGTCACTTTTGTTTAACTTGAATTTAATTTAACATTTTCAAGATTATTTAACACTGAAGATTTAACACTGTTTGTTATCAGTTATTTAGTGATTGTAAAATTCTGGCATAAAAACACTGATTGTGTGAGATATTTTAGATAATTCATGTGTTCTGTGTGTGAGTGGACCGTCCCGGGGGGGAGGGGCTTAGGGTTTAAAATCTCTGGCCACCGTGAGTTTCGAGTTCAATGGAGAAAAGGAAGTGAGCTGAACAACAAGGTAATGTTTTTGTTTGAGACACCATTTTCTGATGATTTTGTCACTGATAGAGACACAGATTCACTCATTCTGAATTTATTGTTACTGGTCACAAAATATCACTTAAGAAAAACTATAGAAAATGTCAAATATAAGAAGTTAAATGCAAAATGTATAAATACAAAAAAACACAGTTTACATAAAACATCAATCAAAGCGGAGAGAAAACAGGTCTGAATCTACATAATTGTTCATCACTTAAAGTGAATTCGACCGTCACGTACGTTTTTAATCACCGAATCAAAATAAGAAATTGTGATGTGATTTATTTGGTGATTAAAAAAAATATATATGTAAACAAATCTCCTGGAAACGCAGCAATCTGACAGGTTTTGGTCACACGCTGTCAAATTAACCTGCTCTTGTGGCATCATGTGTTACCATGGCGACGGATCTTAATCATTAAAGAAGCATCACATTCTTTATGTGTATATATAAATATGTATATATATATATATATATATATATATATATATATATGTGTGAATATATATATATATGTATATATATGTATATACATATATATATATGTGAATATAAATATGTATATATACATATACATATATGTTTATATATGTATATATATATATATGTGTGAATATATATATATATATGTGAATATATATATAAATACATATATATGTATATATATGTGTGTGAATATATATATATGTATATATATGTGTGTGAATATATATATGTGTATATATATGTATATATATATATATATATATATGTGAATATAAATATGTATATATATATACATATATATGTTTATATATGTATATATATATATGTGTGAATATATATATATATATATATATATGTGAATATATATATATAAATACATATATATGTATATATATGTGTGTGAATATATATATATATGTATATATATACATATATATATATATATATGTATATATATATATATATATATATATATGTGAATATAAATATGTATATATACATATACATATATATGTATATATGTATATATACATATATATGTATATATATGTATATATATATATATGTGTGAATATATATATATATATATGTGTGAATATATATATATATATATACATATATATGTATATATATGTGTGTGAATATATATATGTGTGAATATATATATATGTGAATATATATACATATATATGTATATATATATGTGAATATATATATGTGAATATATATATGTATATATATATATGTATAGATATATGTGTATATATATATATGTGTGTGTATATATATATGTGTGTATATAAATGTGTATATATATATACATGTATATATGTATGTGTGTATATATGTATGTGTGTATATATGTATATATGTATGTGTATATATATATATATATATATACATATGTATATATGTGTATATATATATATATATGTATATGTGTATATGTATATATGTGTATATATATATGTATATGTGTATATATATATATGTGTACATACATATATATATATATGCATATATGTATATATATATATGCATATATGTATATATATATATGCATATATGTATATATATATATATGCATATATGTATATATATATATGCATATATGTATATATATATATACATATATGCACTATATGCTGTCACTTTTGTTTTATTCCAGTGAAGAAAAGGTCACTGCACCTTTCGCTGCCAACACTGTTATATCTATTATTCCTCTCATCACACTAACCCCACAACACAGTATTCACGTGTACCTAATAAAGTGAACAGGTTAGTGAACAGGCTTCCTGTTACAGATGCTGAAATCCTCACAGCGCGTTTGTTGGGGCTGCGTTTGTTTGTTTACGGCGTCTCTGACCGGTTCTTCCTACAGGACGTTACATAACTGTGAATAATGTGGGAAAGAGGAGTCTCTCTCACTTCATTTACTGTTCTCTCCATCTCCATCTCTATCTCACACACCTCCAGCATGTCAGATATGGAGTGATTTATACCTGGGATGCATTTTCCTCTCCTTATCTCTGCTTCCTCTCTCTCTGTCCTGCTTTCTTTCAATCACTGACACTGAAGTAACCACCACTTCCTTCACTGTGTGTACACACACTGTTGAACATTCACCAAACTCCATAGAGAAAAGCATCATTTTTAGCCGGCTGCTCTGCTGCCGCCTTGTTTTGCTCACTTCGCGTCACTTGCCTTAATCCGAAACAAAGGTTTCCAAATGCCGAAATCACCGTAAGATACGAGGAGATAACGCATTCGAACTCGCCGATGGAGGAAGCAGTGGATCGGCAACATCCTGTGTGCCGTGATGTAAAAAAATGGGTGATTTTTTCAATGGGATTCGGTGCAGGAAGAAGAGTGATTTACAAACCATGCAGATCGCTTGTATCGATAAAAGCGCACGTCTCACAAGTTTTCTTCACATTTAGTCCTTGAATTTAAAGTGCACTGGTCCTGGAAAGTTCTTGAAAAGTCCTTGAATGTGAAATCTGTTGCCGATTTTTATTATTTTCTAGTGATTTATTATTTTTTTTACTTATTTGCTGCACGACTGTCGTCCTGTTGAGCCGTCACATGTAACAGAAACCAATAATTGTGCAAGTTGTCATATATATATACGTATAATTTGCGTATAGAGCTCTACTCTACAGCTCTACATCCCTCCCTGATGTCTAAGATATGCTTTCACAGACGTACACATATGCTACTGTTATGCATATGCTGCACACGCGTGTTTTTCCCGTATGCGTGACTGACGTACGCCGGACGTGTTTGCTCGCGTGTGAACGCTCGACGTGGAGACACGTCGCACAGTCTGACAGCTGTAAGTTAAAAAAGAAAGTAAATAAATGTCGTATTTAAGCGTGACAATCGCACGTCATTATAGTTTAATATCGCCCACGCGGCGTTGTGTGCGTTGTTCGCGTCGTCTTTTAAATAATTCATCTGTGAACTGAAGCCGATGATGTCCTACAAAGCTGAGCATTAAAGCTGCAGCACGTGACTTTTAGTAGGCATTCTGACAGAGGGAGCGTTTGTGTGTATACATCGGTGCGGCAGGGGCGGGCGGGGACAATAAGAAGAAGTTTATAACTTGTGGAACTTTGTTTTTTTTTTTTTTTTAACTTGTCTTTCTTTACTTGCCCAATGTGGCTGTCAATGTAGCAAGAGAGCTGACAAGCATACTAGTTAGATAGACAGTTAGCTAGCTAGCTTAACACACTACAAGATAGTGAGCAAGCTTCATAGGCAATGTAGCAAAATAGCTACATAGATAGCAAAGAGCTGTCAAGCATGCTCATGAGACGGCAAAATAGCTACAGTGTACACTGCAGCTAGCAAGCTTGCTACTTAGACAGATATAGCCAGAAAGTTTGGTATGTAGCAAAATAGCTTGCTCGTTAGTTGGACAGCCAGTTAGCTTGCAAGCTTGATAGACAGGTAGCAAAATAGCTACATGGATAGCAAAGAGCTGACTAGCATGCTAGTGAGACAGCAAAATAGCTATATACTGTAGCTAGCAAGCTTTCTACTTAGAGAGATCTAGCCAGCAAACTTGGTATGTAGCAAAATAGCTTCCTCGTTCAACTGTTAGACAGCCAGTTAGCTTGCAAGCTTGATAGACAGGTAGCAAAATAGCTACATAGATAGGAAAGAGCTGACTAGCATGCTAGTGAGACAGAACAATAGCTATATACTGTAGCTAGCTTTGCTACTTAGACAGATATAGACAGCAAACTTGGTATGTAGCAAAATAGCTCGCTAGTTTGTTAGACAAACAGACATACAGTAAGACAGAAGGATGGACAGCGATAGCTAGCAAGCTTGCTAGCTTTCTGTCTGTCTAACTAGAAAGCTTGATAGACAATGTAGCAAAAATAGCTACATAGATAGCAAAGAGCTGACTACCATGCTAGTGAGACAGCAAAATAGCTATATACTGTAGCTAGCAAGCTTGCTACTTAGACAGATACAGCCAGCAAGATTGGTATGCTAGTACCTTGCTAGATTGTTAGATGGACAGATGGACAGCTATAGCTAGCAAGCTTGCTAGCTTGCTGTCTGTCTGTCTACCTAGCTAACTTCTAATGTTAAAAACAAAACAAGAGACTGACACTTTGCAATTAAGACAATTTAGTTTTTTCATTAATAAAATCAATTCTGCTTAGGGCCTAAACTGCTGCATTTTGTGCTAAATATAGATTTTTATGTATAATTATTTTGTTGTATATCATATTAAGTGTTAGGGTCAGTTGTATACGAGCGCTTACCTACAGTCGGGACACTCTTGATTATATTCCTGGGTTAAATCGAGTTTAAATACATGTGTGAACACTCTGTGGCTCCATGTCTGACACAGAGTACAAAAAAAAAAATGGCAAACTTGTGCAAAAGAAAAGTGCAAGTTTGAGTAAAAAGGAGGATGAATGAGTGGGAAAAGGGAGGATGAGAGAGAGAGGTGCAGAGTCTCTCATGTATATTAATGCAGCTGTGATATGACAATGGTGACACAAAGCCTGTTTACAGGGAGACGGCTGGCTGCAGCCGGGTTGAAACTGTTTAGCATGCAACTCTGCGGGGATTTATCACACTGCACCCATGTCGGCGTCTGCTCGACTTAATACGGCGACGCCGGCGTACAGTGCATTTACATTTCAGGCTTTTTTTTCCCTTCTTTATATATTCATTTATTTATTTATTTATTTATTATGTTCCCGTCTCCCTAAGGCATTTAGCCGCTGATGTGCTTACGTTCACCACGGCAGCGACTTACAGCGAGAGCAGCGTCGGGGAACAAATCTCCCCGGATCAGTCGCGATGATTACAGAGAGCGGACGGAGCCGCGAGAGGTCAAAGGTCAGGGGGGTTTATTTGTGTTTTATACCCTATTTTTTGATTACACAGTTTATTGGTGAGAGGAAAATGACACCGTTTTGTGTTTTTTATATTAAATAAACGTCTCACTTTGACTATTTTGGTCACGGAACAGATTTTTCTGGGAAACTGTGAAGGAAATAATGTGCTGCTTATTGTTTATTTTCACACACATTTTTATTTATCTATTTATTTATTTATTTGTTATTATCGAGTGTCCTCACTGGACTCGGCCCAAACAGGGAAAATTGCCTTTAATTTAAGTTTCCGTGATTCATTATTTATTCATTTATTTGATTTCTGGTGGTCGTGTGTGGACGTGTGGAATTTGCAAGTTCTGCAAAAATTTTATAGCGATATATTAAAAAGACAATAAATATGGTAGAGAGAGAATGTCAATAAATAAAAATCCCAGTGCCTTTTATTGATCGAGTTAAGGGGTTTATTTGAGGGTTTTATTTGACGTGTGGTTTCTGTAAGGTATCGACACATAATCACGCTGACCCATCGCGTCCAGAACGTCTCACTCTTTCACTGCTGATTCTCAAAAAAAAAAAAAAAAGAAGCATTTTCTGGCTGGAAACTGAATTATTTATTTTTTTAAGCGTCCCACACCAACTCCCATAGAGAAAATCGTCATTTTAAGCTCATTGTGGACACAGGAGTTACTGCTGTTCTGCTGCCTTTGCTCTGCTGGTTTGTGTTCGATAATAAGTAAATAAATTATTTTAAAACACTGACGTGACAAAATAAGCGTGTGCTGTGATGTAAAAATCGACGATTTTCTCAATGGGATTTGGTGCAGCGAGGAAAATCCGTCAGGAAGCTTCAGTTTTCAGCGAGAAAAAGCCGTGGATGTATTTTTAACATCGTTTTTTTGGGGGAATAAGCCTTTTATTAAGTGACAAAAAAACATTTTTTTTTTACTAGCAAGAATCGTTCAGTTCTTCCTGCATTGACCAGAGACCGGACTCCTCTGTTAAAGGTGCATTATGTAATAAATCTAAAGCAACTGGACCATAAAATCCTCCTAATATGTCACAGAGACTCAGGAATAATGTTCATATAACAAACTGAACTCACCAACAACAACAGTACAGACAAAATATTTGCATTAAAAAAAAATTGGCGTCATGTGGCGCCACCTACCGCCGTCTACCGATCATTGCAGTCAGTAGAGTCTCAGCTGCCGAGCGACCACGGGTTGCCAGTTTACGTCAGAAAACGAAACCTAAAAAGACCTCGGTATTTTTTAATTTGAATGTAGAAACCGTTTTTGGCCACATTCTTACATATGGCACCTTTAAATTTTGAAATTTTTTTCACATTTCCTTTGCTAAATAATGGAGATTAATTAATATTTTCAGGTGATTTTTACAGCTATTTAACTTTAAAAAGTGGAAAAGCGCCATTCGTGTTCGTGAACACCTCATATAACCCCGACTTTAAAAAAAACTTGAACTATCCCTTTACTCACACACACACATACACACACACAAAATAAATAAATTAAATTCTTATTTGACACACACCTACCTGCAGAAATGCACTTTGCCTCCAGCTCCGTCTCCACCGACTCTTTCAGCTCTCGCCGTCTCATCAGTGTGTGCGTGTGTGTGTGTGTCCGTGTGTGTGTGTGTGTGTGTGTGTGTGTGTGTGTGTGTGTGTGGACAGGAGTCTGGTTGAGGCAGATTCAAGTCTTTATTGAAAGATCATATGGGATGACTGAGGAATCCCATTACTTGTTGATTAACTATTGATCCTGAGCCGTCCAAGTATTAACAAGTAAGCTAATATGGGCTGACCCATGGGACCAGTGGCTCGGGGTGAGTCTGTCTCTATGTGTGTGTGTGTGTGTGTGTGTGTGTGTGTGTGTGTGTGTGTGTGAGAGAGTGAATGAAAAACAGAGCGATGGAAGACGCTGTGACAGGTTTGCAGGAGAGAGCGAAATTGCATGCGATCGCCGCGGCGTATTAGAATAGACGGCAGCAGATGGAGGCGATGGAAGTTTGAGACAACAGAGAGAGAATGGGGGGGGGGGAAAGTGGTGGGTCAGAGAGAGAGAGAGGGAGAAACCAAACAGAAAAAAAAAGAGGGCAGAGAGGTGTTTAAGAAGTGGTTTGGACGCTGGAAACTTTGGTTGAAATGTCAGACGCTCACGGACACAGAGTGGAGATCAATTCCTTCATTACTCTCTTTCTCTCTGCTCTCGCCACTATCGTCGTCGTCGTCGTCGTTGCATGGCGTCTCAATGCATTTATACCCAGTTAAGATGTTTTAAAGCTCACATAGAGTGGTCCTGTTGCACATATATGTTAGTTATGGAGGTCTACTTACATACATTAACTTGTTTTTATGCTCAAAAACCTCCTAGTTGCTGTAAACGAGCCAATAGAAATCTGTCTTTTCCGGCGCTGTTGCCCAGCCGCGAGATTTGAGACTCAACTCTCTCACCCCCAGAAGACAGAGTGTCTTGTGATTGGTCAGTACCCGGAAGTACACCCGCTCTCAGAAGCACAGCTCCCCCCTCTGGAACGGTGGATGCACTGCTCCTCATTATCAAAACATTGTTTTAACAGTGTTTAAAAATAGCTTCTTCACGACTCTTTGACGACCTTTGACCCAGAGTCAGAAGACACTGTCGCTCGTGAAACACCTCCACAACGGACGTTATTCTTCTTCTGCGGTTCAATGTACGCAACATCTCTTAAAGCAGGTAAAGATACAAGTATTTTGTAGATATATGCTGTAAATTTGTGCTTGACCAGAATCTCTTTAAGCCTTGACTTTTGAAAAGTGTCACCCAATATTGTCTTCAGGCTACTGTCCCCGGGTCAAGATTCAAGCCTTGCAAAAGCAGAAGTACCTTGCAGATATTGTACAAGTACTATATGAATAAACAAGTGACTGATTTTCACACAATGCCGATGCGGTGGATTTGAACTCTGGTGCCTTTACCCGCTTAGTAATCGTGTGTGAACATAGTCCAACACAACCAAACTCAGGTCTTCTTGAAAAAGGTGGTCTTGGACCTCCTGAGAGTGACTTCTGGAGTGTTTCCATCACTTACTGTGTAGTATTTTTAAGCTACAGACTCAATGTTCTCATCTAGATCTACAAGAGCAAGCTGCTGATAGTCCTCACTGAGGACAGCGCGTCCATCCTACACATTTAGCAGAGCATCAACACCCCAAACCGCCAAGAATCTGTCCAACTTGCTACCATTTCTTGGACGCACACAGGAGGATGAGGGCAACGCCTTGAGTTTCAGAATGGGGTTAGCGTTGCTACTGTAAATGTGCTAATTTATCTGCAGATGGAGGAAGAGCTGGGACGTCTAAGATTCTCCTTCATCCAGGTCTTCGTTGTCCAAAACACTTTGAGCCTGTAGCAGCTTCAGGATGGGGTTTGAGTTGCTTCGGTGATGGCGATGGCGATGCCAGCTTCGCTAAATCTTGGAGGACAAAGACTTGGGGGCCTTCCAAATCCAGAAGATGATCAAGATGTTGTTTAACAGCAGAACTTCCCCGACTATCCTTGGATCCTCCTCCCGGGTTCCTCACTGAAGAACGTGGATGAGAACTCTGAGGATGTAGACCCTCCACGATGTTTTTCCACCGACCTCCTTCCAACTTTCAGGTTCATCCTTCTGCTCATTCTATTTGTGGTCAAATTTGCGAACGATTTGGCCTTTTCCCAACCTCAATGTCGGACCAATAACTGCTCAGTATCTTTAACTTTTACTTATGATTTATCGTGAATTTTCAGTCGACTGCTTACGGAGAAACCTGGACCTGAACTCCATCATCTCCATCTCTGTGAGTTCCTCAGTTCTGCAGACGTTCTGTCGCTGGTTAACTTCCTGATAACCGACAAAGGTAACGCTTTCTTTTACAGTCCCCTAATTACCAGGTATTTACCTGGTAAATTCATGGTAACACCAAAGTGTTACTAGGTAATTACCAATGGTAATAAGAAAGTAAATACAGTGAAACTGTTGCCAAAATACTGGGCATTTACCTGGTAACTATATAGTAAATTATAGCGTGTTATTACTGCTGTTAATAAGAAAGAATGTACAGCTAAACTATGGCAAAACTATGGTAAATGTAAGTGTATTATTGGGTTATAAACTGGTAATAAGCAGGTACCTACAGTCCCCTAATTACTAGCTATTTACCCAAGGGGTAACCTAACAAACCTAACCCTAAAAATGTGTGTAATTACATGGAAACAAGCTTGGCTTTCTTTTACAGTACAGTTTTACTTTACTTACCGAGTACATTACCGTGCATTACCCAGTATTTTGGCAACGGTTTCACTGTATTTACTTATCTTATTACCCTTGGTAATTACCTAGCAACACTTTAGTGTTACCATGAATTTACCAGCTAAATACCAGGTAATTAGGGGACTGTAAAAGAAAGCGTTACCCAGACAAATATTTGTCGACAGTGACAAACTACTGACCAATCAGATTGCTCGTTTTTTTTTTTTTTTAGGAGAGATGATTATTTCAGCAGGACTCTGACAAGGACGAACAAGTTTTGCTTTGGTAAAGTGAGAAATGATAAAGATCAGCACAAATGTTTCGGTTTTTTTCTTCGTATTTTTATGGACGCGTTAAACGCTTTTTACTGTTCCAGACGTTCCGTGCGTCCACTCTGCTTTTAAAACGCCGCGCGTAAGAAACAGAGGGAGAGTTTATCGCGCTAATTAAAAAACGCGGTGCTAAAAATTATCGCTTCGTCTTAATTGGACAATTGATTACTCGCAGAGTTCCTGACGGCGTCGACGCTCTAACTCTTTTTCTGTCACAACAGAAGGACGGAAACTTAGAGACTCTAAAGTTATGCACACAGTCATCGTTAATTATGAATTAACACATTTGTCGTGTGACAATCTGTGTTTATAACAATCCCAGTTACCACAGGTGGCGCAAGACAATACATTCTGTACTGGCGACCTTTGACCTTTCGTCCAGTGTCAGTGGAGATTGGCTCCAGTGACCCATGACCCTCATGTTAAAGATAAAATGGTAGAAATGGATGAAACATCATATCATCATCAGGCAAAATATGTCTTTTTTCTCAGAACCTTTTTTTTTTCTCATGTAAATTATTATTATTATTGTACAAATGCAAATGTAAATTGCGAATTAGTAGAATTGGTGATTAAAATAAATGGTTACCAGTGTCTTAAAACTGCTGCTCATGTCTTTTCAGAATAAAAGCCCCTGAATTCTGCATGACATTGACATTTTTGTGAAAGAAAAGCAAATAATTCAAATATTTATTTTTTTTTTTGAAGAAGAATTCTTCTCCAGTTGCGGAATGTTGATTTTTAAATTTTGAATTCTTGACTTCTTCTTCAAGGGCCTGAACATACTTACCCTCAGAAACTCACGGATTTCTGCGACTGCATCAGATCTCTTGAAAATGTACGTCTGAAAGGGGTTCGGGAAATGTGCGTCATAGATTGGTAGTGGGAGGGGCTAATAACTGACCCCAAACACTTCTATCAGGTCATCGAGTTTAACGTACATGAACGAAACTTGGTGCATTGGTGTGTTCATTAGGTCGGGCCGGTCCAAAAAAGGTATTGAAGCCCTATGCTCTAAACCATTGGTTCTCAAAGTGCGGCCCGGGAGCCAATGGTGGCCCGCAGAAACATTTCTGGCGGCCCCGCAATGAATTACAGTTGATAGTTTTAATCCAGGAGCTACTAAGCTTGTTAAATGTTCATTGGACATTACTGGATACAGACCAATAAGTGTAAACAAAAATACTGGGTATTTACCTGGTTTCTATATGGTGAAGTTTAGTGTATTATTGTGTTATAAGCTGGTAATAAGCAGGTAGCTACAGCCCCCAATTACTAGCTATTTACCCAGTAAATATATGGTAACAGAAATGTGTTACTAGGTATTAACCTGTAATTAGAAGGTAAGAACAATGGCCAAAATACTGGGTAATTACCCAGTAAATTATAAAGCGTTATTATATTAACGCTTATATTACTTAACGCTAAACTGTAGAACTGCAATCTGGTCCTTTGGCGGCCCTCAGTCCAATGTTGGGTTCCTAAATTGGCCCTCAGGTATCAAAACTTTGAGAACCCCTGGTCTAAACCCAACAGGAAGGCTGCCATCTTGGATTTAACGCCACCTCTTTTGCACCAATGCTATTTGAGCAAACTAGTCCTGGAGTTTTCATGCAATCGTCATCATTTTATATTTTTTATATTTGAAGAAGTTGCACCATATCCTTGTAATTTGCTGCAACCACGACAGAGTGCAACACTGCGTTGGTCGATGACGAAGAGAAATGCCCGTTACTTTGGTTTAAAACACAGAAACTTGAGCTCCCAGTGTTAGGGTTAGTGTTAGCATTCGAAACATACAAAACCAGGGTGCAGTTTTATCGACTCGGAACCTTCACTCACCCTAACTCTGGTGCAGTGGAGTGAGTGTCGAGTGTTTTAAGGATTTTCCGGGAGAGAATAAACATGAATTTACGTGACACGCGTTTTTAAAAATCATCCGCTGAATCTGAGCCAAACGTAGATCTGACACAAAGTGTTTGGTTGTTTATCCTTTTTTTTTTTTTTTTTTTTTAAATTGATGTATGTTGCATTATACATATGTAAACTCTAATAAAGTTTACTGCATTATGATGATGATGATGCTTTAATATCACCTGCTCTTGTTTTTGTAAGCTAATGTCCTCCAGCCACTGTAAATAATTCATTTTTCATTAAAAACTCATTACCACTAAAATCCCTACGTTTATATTATCGCAGAGTGTGAACGCGTCTTTCTCTGCTTGTGTGTGTGTGTGTGTGTGAAATTGTTATTTGTCACCTTGCGAGGACCAGCCGGAGCAAAAAAAACCTGCTCCCAATGAGGCAGGAACCTAATTTCTGAGGCGGTGGTTGAAGTTCAGCGGTTGTGGTTTGGTTACGGTTAGGGTCGGCGATGGTTAAAGTTAGCCACGAGGCTAAAGGAACGGGAGTCGACGCAGAGAGTCCTGAGAAGACGAGCTGCACAAACCTGTGTGTGTGTGTGAGAGAATGGAGTTGAAATATGAGGCAAAGCCATAAATAGATTGTGTGCTCTAATGTGATTGTCATCCTGCGGTTGCTCTTTGTCTGCAGAGAATGCAGAGTGATGAGTCCAATGAGCGAGAGATCAATGAAAGACATGCGGCGAAGAGGAGGAGGAAGAGGAGGAGGAGGAAGAGGAGGAGGAGGAGGGGAAGAAAAAGGGAGGCATGGTGGTTGAAAGATGAGCGAAGACTCAGAGAAAGAGACGATCGGCCTCTCTGGATGTGCGGATAAGACGGTTTGAGCTGATGTGTTGTCGCGCGCTCGTTTTCATATGCAGATCAGCGGCTGTTGTTATTCGACCGTTTATGTGTCCACGCGCGGATTAAAGCTGCCACGCTTAGCGACGTGAAGTGAAGTGAAGTGGCACTTTAAGGCTTTAAGGACGATGGCGAACGCGTAACGCTCGTGAATGTATGTTTTGAACAAGTGCATAATCACCTTTTTTTGGGTTTTATAACGTTAGAATCGAGCGTCAAGTCAAGTCAAGGCCTTTTATATGCGCTACAGGCATCGGGCCTAGCTTGGCGGCGGCGGCCATCTTGTGTCGTCATCTTTCTTGCAGTCGCCAGAACGGTCGATAACAGGTCTTTGAAGGCCACCGTAGTTCCCTGACGCATTTGGGATACATGTGGATGAGCAGAGTCTTCCATTTGTTAAAATCTGGTGTCAATCTGTATAAAGCGCTAGAACCTAAAGGCAGTTTCATGCAGCCGTTTGCTATCGTGACTCCGCCCACCTCGACTAGGCGCTATGAAGTCATGGGAAAACGACGTGACCGACACCACACCGAGTCACTTTTAGGTTTTTATAACCTTAGAATCGAGCTTCAAGTCAAGTCGAGGCCTTTTAAAATGCGCTACAGGCAAGGGCCTAGCTTGGCGGCGGCGGCGGCCATCTTGTGTCGTCATCTTTCCTACAGAGTGAGTGTGAAAGACAAAATGGCAAAAACAGGTCTTTGAAGGCCACCGTAGTTCCCTGACACTCTTGGGAAAGACAGAGAAGTCTTCCATTTGTTAAAATCGGGAGTCAATCTCGTTCAAGCGCTAGAACCTCAAGGCAGTTTCACGTAGCCGTTTGCTATCGTGACTCCGCCCACGTTGACTAGGCGCTATGAAGTCATGGGAAAACGACGTGACTGATACCACACCGAGTCACTTTTAGGTTTTTATAACCTTAGAATCGAGCTTCAAGTCAAGTCAAGGCCTTTCATATGCGCTACAGGCATGGGCTAGCTTGGCGGCGGTAGCCATCTTGTGTCGTCATCTTTCCTACAGAGTGAGTGTGAAAGACAAAATGGCAAAAACAGGTCTTTGAAGGCCACCGTAGTTCCCTGACACACTTGGGGAAATTTAGAGTTAGGTCAGGTAAGTCTTCCATTTGTTAAACTCTGGGGTCAATCTCGTTCAAGCGCTAGAACCTCAAGGTAGTTTCACGTAGCCGTTTGCTATCGTGACTCCGCCCACGTTGAGGAGGAGCTATGAAGTCGTGCTAGAACTGTACAATGTAGCGCCATAGCGCAATGCTAGCGTTTTTCTAGCTTTCTTTCAAAGTTCAATTTCAGCATCTGACGACATTGCTCATATGTTTCAGAGAAGTGGGGTTCGTTCCTTAACCTACACTTTGCTGCCGTCTCACTTGACTAGCTTAGCTTATCTTAGCTTAGCCGCTGTCTTCGTCCAAGTCAGTCGTGAGGGAAAAAGAATCCTTCGCTCTGTGTCTCCACAGACATGAACGCTAAACACTGGTGTACTGAGAAACGTATTTCACATCAGCATCAGCTAATATTAGCTTTAACATTATGTATAATTGGATATTGGCAAACATGCTAAAATTCCCCGATACGACTAACGACTAAAACAATAGGCTGAATATGTATCCCGGTATATCGACGTATCGGCTAAAAAAAAGTCCAATATCATCTCTAGCATCTCTGCGCAACAGACATTTGTTCATTTTTAAGTTGCATAGTGAAGCTTTAAACCTTCAGTACGAGGCAGGAATTGCTGATAAAGAGTTGCTGCGTTTCATGCACAGGTTGCTGAAGTGAAATCGTGGCCCTCTGGGATTGCTCTGATCAGATCAGCGCGGTCACATGAACGCGACACGTGACCCGAGGCGATCGCGGCATCGTTTCCTGACGCTCTTTTCTAACGCTGACACGTTTTTTTACTTTTCCTGTAGACTTTTCCTGTAGTTTCTGTGCAGAGCAGGTTACTGCAGAGCAGCCAATAAAGATAAAACAGAGTCCTGAGAAGCAGCTGAAGCGTCCTTCGATCTCGGATTAAGTCGTTTAAATGACATTTATGGTGTTATTTTTCACTAACGCCCCAAAAACGTCCAGCGTCTGAACCTTTTGAAGGATTTGATTGACCACAAATCACGTAAATAAAAAGCAGCTTTCTCCGAGTTCCCTGCAAATGTGCGTATTTGTAACCTTGTTTAGAACATTTCGAGATTGTGATGTTGACAGACGACGACGACTAGAGGGAAAAACACCACTTCAGCTCGTCAGAGGGAAAACATCAGCGTTCCTCTTTTTTTCAGGTTGAAGTGGTCCTTGAGTTCTTGAGTTCTGTGATTCTTAAACGTGTGATTGAAAAGAAAATTAAATCAAAACTCAGTTTTGTCGCTTTTTGTCTTAAAGTTTCAAGAGTTTTCACGAGAAACTTCGGTCACAGTTTGGTCGATGCTTGTTATTTACAGATTAAATAGGTCTTAAAGTACCTTAAAGGGATTTTTACCAGAAAATGACTTTGGTGGACGTTAAAAAAAGTCACTTTTTTATAACATAGTAAAAGTTGCAAAATAATTTAGCCATGGTGGCTCAGGGGTAGGGCAGGTTGTCTTTCAACTCAAAGGTTGTGGGTTCAATTCCTGGCACTTAAGACCATGTTGCAGCGTGTGCGTGAGGGGAAATCTTCAATGTAAAAGCAGCTGAAAGAAATCTCTGATAGAGCCAGACTCAAAGATGTGACACCTGCCTAGACGGGTTGTGGTGAAAGGAGAAATGGGGGAGAGAGGAGAGGTTAGAGGAAATGTATTGGGATTAAGAGTTGCTAGAATTTGTATGGAAGCCCATTTCCATCAGAATAAAAACACAAATAATTAGATAATTTCAACTTTTTTTTTCATCTCAATAATTATGACTGTGATCTCACAATTATAACTTTAATTTCAACTTTTTTCTAAAAATTATGACTTTAATCTCATAATTTTGACTTTTTATCTCATAATTGTGACTTTTTATCTCATAAATTCGAATTTAATCTCATAATTTCAACTTTTTATCTCATAATTATGACTTCAATTTCATAATTTTGACTTTCTATCGCATAAATTGGGAATTAAATCTCATAAATTTGACTTTTTATCTCATAATTTCGACTTTTCAATCCCATAATTATGTTTTTGATCTCATATTTTTGACTTTTTAATCTCATTATCACTTTTATCTTATAAATTTGACTTTTTGATCTCATAATTTCAATGTTTTCATTTCATAATTATGATTTTTTTAATTTCATATTTTCGACTTTTTAATCTCATAATTATGTTTTTTTTTAATCTCATAATTATGTTTTTTTAATCTCATAATTATGTTTTTTTTTTAATCTCATATTTTTGACTTTTTAATCTCATAATTTTGACTTTTTTATCTCATAATTCTGATTTTAATCTCATAATTTCAACATTTTATCTGATCATTTTGACTTTTTTTATCATTTAATTTCCAATTTGTTCATCTCATAATTCCCACTGTATGGAACTTTTCCCTCATTTGTGTGGGGGGGGACCACATTGAGGTGTAACACCCACGTGTGTGTGTGTCTGTGTGTGTTTGTGTTTGTGATTATTCAGACTCTCCTCGTGCTTTAACTCCAGCCTCGTCCTCATTGACTTGATGAAGGTTGTAGTTTCCGTTAAAGACGCTGACACACTTCATTACAGAGAACATTCCTCTATTGATTAAACCATTCCAAGGTCTGGCCTTTCTCTCCCGGGAAGGATTTCCTCAATAATAACTACACTTTCTCTCTCTCACACACACACAGACACACACACACACACACACACACAGGTGTGTTTCACTGGGTCAGGTGTGTGTCACATTATAATTTCAATGGCAGGAGATTAAGTGAGACAGAAGCTCTTTAACGCATCATGACGGTAAAACGCTCTACATTTAGTGATGTTTAGTGTAATCTGGTTTATTTCACGTCTATCAGGTTTGAAATATTTGAAAAAAAGGCGGAAAGTCGAGTACATTAAGTCACTTTATTTGTAATAATTTGATTTAGAATGAAGATATACGAATAAAAGCTGATTTGCATTGTTAAAAAACGACTTAAATCTGTTGTGAATCACAATTTATAGTACAATTTTATTCATTTTGGCCGGATATATTATTACATATATTAAGTCGGTCTTTGTATAACTCCGATATAATTTCACATATAATGAGTAAATTCAAACGTTTAGACGTAAAACTTGAGGAAAACGTTGGGGGGAAAATTCTGCCAATTTCTTTGAGGACCCAACTTTTGTTACCCGCGACCCGTGTGTGGGACCCCGACCCAGTGTTTGGGAACCCCCGCTCTATATACACTCATTCTGACGCAGCGTTGCTAACGTGGACGCGCGCTGACATCAGACGTTCTCCAGCCCGTTACCCTAAACCTAACCCTAATTCTAACCCTAAAACCAGGTCTGAAGCCCTTTAAAGTTCTGAGGAACCGGATTAAGGTGCATTTATTTGGACAAATAATCCCGTATCTTAACCTAGAACCATCATTTGAATCATATCCCTGAACCCAGCTACTCAGAAATGTTGGTTCAGACTCATTAGGACCAGGTTTTGGTCTCCATGAGGACTATACTGGAAAGGAAAGGTCCTAAAAAGATAACAAACACACACACGTACTGTAAAAGTTGTGTTTGCCACATTGAGACTGTGTATAAACTCTGTAGTAAAAGCCGCTGCCTTGTGAAACTAATCACCTGTTTAACAACCTAAACCAGGGCGCTGCTACTTTATAGAGTCACACACACACACACACACACACACACACACACACACACATTGGTTCTTCCTGAGGGCCGTAACAAATCATTCTGGAATTTTTTTAACATAATGTTCCATAATGTTGCACAAAAACAGAGGGAAATAAAGGTGTTTTAGGGGAAAGAAAAACTGTATAAAATACATGAACATCATTTTATTCTGGTGTGGAGAACATTACTATCTCATTTACATGTTTTTGGTCAATTTAAGGTTTTATGTCTTGACCTTATTTTAACCACTAAAACGACAAGTCCCACCTCGTAAAATCAACATTGTACCAACTGGAAACTGAAGATATCATCTTTGACGTGACTTGTATAAATTGACGCATTTTTTTTGTCAGTATGACAAACATGCTCGGAAGAGTTTGCTCATTTACATAGGATGCAAATTGCCAAAATTCAAAATGGCCAACTTCCTGTTGAGTTGAAGCCATGGTTACGGTCGACTTTTTTGTTCGGCTTGGTCTATGACATCTTGCCACCAAGTTTCAGGAAATTCGGTGGAACTCAATGTATGCCGAAGTTGTACGGCACTTCCTGTTTCATGGCGAATGGTCGAAATTCGCCTAAACCCAAAGGGTGGCTGTTGAATCCACAAAACTTTTTAACAACTTGTCACATTCGATGTGTCTTGTACAGATTGGCTTAGATCTTTTTTTCAGTGCAACAAAGGCGCTCGGACGAGTTCGCTAATTTACGTAAGGGTCCAAATCGCCAAAGTGGAAGCCAACAATTAAAAATGGCCGACTTCCTGTTGAGTTGAGACCATGGTTACGGTCGACTTTTTTGTTCGGCTTCGTCTATGACATCTTCCCACCAAGTTTTGAAAAATTCGGTAGAACTAGCGTGTGCCGAAGTTATACGGCACTTCCTGTTTGGTTGCGTATGGTTGAAATTCGCCAAAACACAAATGATTGCCGTAGCCACGCCATTTTGAATCCGTAAAACCTTTCAACAACTTTTCACCTTTGATGTGTCTTGAAAATTGGGGATTTTTTTTTTTATGTTAGTACGACAAACGCGCCTCGGACGAGTTCGCTTATTTACGTACGGTGCAAATCACCAAAATGGGCGCCAAAACTCAACTTCCTGTTGAGTTGAGACCATGGTTACTGTCGACTTTTTTGTTCATCTTGGTCTATGGCATCTTCCTACCAAGTTTCAGGAAATTCAGTGGAACTCAATGTACGCCGAAGTTATACGGCACTTCCTGTTTCGTGGCGAATGGTCGAAATTCGCCTAAACCCAAAGGGTTGCCGTGGCCATGCCGTTTTGAATCTGCAAAACCTTTCAACAACTTTTCACCTTGTATGTGTCTTGTACAAATTGTTTTTTTGGGGGGTTTTTTTATGTCGATGTTGACGATTTACGTAATTTACATAATGGTGTAAATGCCAAAATTCAAAAATGGCCGACTCCCTGTTGAGGTGAGGCCATGGTTACGATCTACTTTTTTGTTCGCCTTGGTCTATAACATCTTCCTACCAAGTTTCGGGGGAATTCGGTGGAACTCAATTTTGCCTCTGTTTTCACCTTAGGGGGCCGCTGCTATAGAGGCCTTTAGCAACACACGGGTCTGCAAACTGTGCTAATATCGCATTTTTGCCGGACCTGACCTCCACGCAAAGTCTCCATAGTTCTTATGCACGTTAACTCCCTGAAAAATGACCGCAAAACCACAGATATAATAATAATAATAATAATCTGGAGGCTAACGATGAGCATCCACTGCTTCAAAGAAAAACACAGGATAAATCAGATATTTGTAGCTGATACAGCTTCAGCAAAATCAATAGCCATTAAGTGAATTATGTGTTCATGCCAAATTTGATGAGTCTCTTGCAGACTTTAATTAACCACCGCCCACACACACACACACACACACACACACACACACACACACTCACAAACTTGTCTTCTCTGGCACGACGCCACTTAATAATTGCTAAGTAATAATGTACATTAGAGCGTATGCAAATATGCTTCCCATTCAGATACTGTCATTAAAGTGCCTGCACTTAAATATCTGCTCGTCGCAGATAAAAACGCGTCCGTGTTTTGATGGATTCATATTTGAGTTTGTAAAGTAATTAAGCGGCCGTTTGTAGTTGATTAGATGGACACGAGGAAAATAATTCCGCCCACTTTATTTTTTTCGTACACTTCCGATTTCAAGGCGTTGTCTGATAGATAAAAAAAAAAGAAAAAAAGTTGTGTACAGTTATCAGAGTTTATTATTATTAATAATAATAATAATAATAATAATAATAAAAGCCTTGTTTTTCTCCCGTCGTATTTATACTTTAAAGTTGTTCGTGAATCTGTGGGAAACGGTGGCTGTTTAACAAATGACCCACTTAATAAAATCTATACCAGATTTAGTCTAAAGGGGCTTAAGAGGATGTTTACAGATTTATTTTGCTGTTTAACAGCCTTTACTGTCTTAAAACTGAAGTTTGTAAACTGCTTCGTTACCTGAACCAAACCCCATAGAGAAAATCAGCGTTTTTACATCACAAGGACGTGTGAGTTTCTGGTTAAACTGCTGCCTCGTTTTCTAACTTTGTGTCACTTTCTTAAATACAAATGAAGGATTTTACGCACAAAAGTCATTAAATAACATATTTTAACCCATTAATGGAGGCAAAAGTGGATCAACAACTGCTGTGTGCTGTGATCTAAAATCGCTGATTTTCTCTATAGGGTTTGGTTCAGGTAACGAAGCAGTTTACAAACTTCTGTTTCCACTGAGAAAATTCTGTTTAAGGGAAGATTTAGTGCCACAAATTGTATTAAATTAGCATAGATCACAATCGGTTTGTGTCACTTTTTAAACGTCTCGCTCACACCAAACCCTATAGAGATAAAGCGGCGATTTTACATCACAGCGCACGGCAGTTATCGATCCACTTTTGCCTCCATTAATGGGTTAAAATATGTTATTTAATTGGGTTTTGTGCGTAAAATCCTTCATTTTGTATTTAAGAAAGTGACACAAAGTTAGAAAACGATGCCGCGTTTAACCAGAAACTGACACGTCCTTGTGATGTAAAATTGCTGATTTTCTCTATGGGGTTTGGTGTGAGCGAGACGTTTAAAAAGTGACACAAACCGAATGTAATCTATGCTAATTTACTACAATTTGTGGCACTAAATCTTCCCTTAAACATACTTTTCTCACCGTAAACAGAAGTTTGTAAACTGCTTCGTTACCTAAACCAAACCCCATAGAGAAAATCAGCGTTTTTAGATCACAAGGACGTGTCAGTTTCTGGTTAAACGCTGCCTCGTTTTCCAATTTTGTGTCACTTTCTTGAATACAAATGAAGGATTTTATGCACAAAAGTCATTAAATAACATATTTTAACTCACTTATCGAGGCAAAAGTGGATCTGTGATCTAAAAACGCTGATTTTCTCTATGGGGTTTGGTTCAGGTAATGAAGCAGTTTACAAACTTCTGTTTACACCGAGAAAAGTCTGTTTAAGTGAAGATTTAGTGCCACAAATTGTATTAAATTAGCATAGATTTCATTCGATTTGTGTCACTTTTTAAACGTCTCGCTCACACCAAACCCTATAGAGATAAAGCGGCGATTTTACATCACAGCGCACAGCAGTTATCGATCCACTTTTGCCTCCATTAATGGGTTAAAATATGTTATTTGATGGGTTTTGTGCGTAAAATCCTTCATTTTGTATTTAAGAAAGTGACACAAAGTTAGAAAACGAGGCCGCGTTTAACCAGAAACTCACACGTCCTTGTGATGTAAAAACGCTGATTTTCTCTATGGGGTTAGGTGTGAGCGAGACGTTTAAAAAGTGACACAAATCAAAAGAAATCTATGCTAACTTAATAAAATTTGTGGCATTAAATCTTCCCTTAAACAGAATTTTCTCAGTGGAAACAGAAGTTTGTAAACTGTTCGTTACCTGAACCAAACCCCATAGAGAAAATCAGCGTTTTTAGCTCACAAAGACACAGCAGGTCTCACTCAAACACTGCACTGTTTTGTACTTTTATGTCACTTTTTTTAAACATAAATGAAGAAATGCATACACAGAATTCATTAAATAACACATATTAACTCACGTACGGAGGCCGCCGTGGATCAGCAGCTGCCGTGTGCTGTGACGAAAAATCGTTGATTTTCTCTATGGGCTTTGGTGCAGGGAGAGCGAACAAGTGTTTTCCGATTCCGAAAAAGTCTAACGTTAAGATAAAGAAAGCAGATTCTCGAGGGAAAAAGTGAAGCGAAACTCTCTAACTTACTCACTCGCTCGGCGTCGTATTGATTTCAGGGCGCTTTAAGACTTCAATAATCTGTAAATTTCCCCGCACACTGGAGCTCGGGGTCGAAGTCTGGTATCTAAATCCGGACCGTGACTCCAGTTTATGATTTCAAGGGGAATCCCCTCTGAAACCACAAAAAACCAACAAATTTACGGTGGCTGTCGGAGAAGAAAATTAACAGAAGAACCACCGGGGAGCAGGGAAAGAAAAAAAAAAAAAAAACGGCCTTTACTTATGGACGCAGGAGCGTATTTGCAGCCGGCCGTGATTCCTGTTTGAAATACAAGCCTCTAACGACCACTTTCAAAACTCCGCTTGTGACCCGGGTTACAATATTAGCCTAACGGGACCACAGCTCACACAGACTTTTATTGCACGCGCTGTATTTTCCGAGGCTTTAAGCCCAGTGTGTGTGTGTGTGTGTGTGTGTGTGTGTGTGTGTGTGTGTGTGCGTGCGGGCTTTGATTGTGTGGGAGCGCCCTCGTCAGTGATTGCCTATTTAGTGAGTAATTATTCCCGTCTTCCTCACCCTCGGCCCGACGCGAGCGAGCGCTGATTGAGCTCCTCTCGTTGTGGCTAATGTCTTATTTATCACGAGGGTCCAGTGTTGGAAGTTTGTGCAGAACGGAGCGCGTGTGTGTGTGTGTGTGTGTGTGTGATGTGATGCTTCGAATGTGTGTGTGTGTGTGTGTGTGTGGGACTAAATAAAAGGTTCACCTAATAATAGAATTGAAGCTTTGTTACTTTATTTCACCTTTGCAAACTTTGTTTTTGACAGTTTGTGTCATGTTCCCTGTTCTCATCTTTTCCCTGATTTTCTCTATGAGGTTTGGTGTGGGAGAGAAAACTTCATTTTCCTGTATAAAAACGCATTTAATGATAAAATAATGTGACAAACATATACATATTTAAGATTGTGTACATTTACAGCTTTAATCTGCTGCTTAACAACCTTTACTGTCTGAAAAACTGAAGTTTATGTCACTTTTACAAATCTTTTTCGCCTGCACCAAATCCCATTGAAAAACCTACCGATTTTACATCACAGCACACAGGAGCTGTTAATCCACTGCTGCTGCTATTGGTGTGTTTAAATGTAAAAATATGGGACATCAGTGTTTTAATTTTATTAATTATATTAACCTAAGTGACACAAACTCGTCACACGATGCAGCAGTAGAGCAGCAGCTCCTGTGTCCATGTGAGCTAAAAACGCTGATTTTCTCTATGGAGTTTGGTGTGGGAGAGAAAACTTAATTTTCCTGTACAAAAACACCATCTAATGAGTAAATAAAGTGGAAAAAAAAACATATGAATACTTAAGATTGTGTACACTTATACACTTGTGTACACACTTTATGTCACTTTTTCTGAACGTCTTCTCCTGCACCAAATCCCATTGAAAAAAATAGCGATTTTACATCACAGCACACAGGAGTTGTTAATCCACTGCAGCTGCTATTAGTGAGTTTAAATGTAATATTATGGTACTTCAGTGTTTTAATTTTATTGTTTATATTAACCTAAGTGACACAAACTTGTCTAATGATGCAGAAATTGACCAGTAACTCCTGTGTCCATGTGAGCGAAAAACGCTGATTTTCTCTATGGGTTTGGTGTGGGAGAGAAAACGTCAGTTTTCCTGTAGAAAAACGCCATATAATGATAAAATATAGTGAAAAACACATGAATACTTAAGATTGTGTACAGTTACACCTCTAATTTGCTGCTTAAACGCCTTTACTGTCTGAAAAACTGAAGTTTATATCACTTTTTCTTCTCCTGCACCAAATCCCATTGAAAAAACTACCGATTTTACATGACAGCACACAGGAGTTGTTAATCCACTGATGCCGCTATTAGTGAGTTTAAATGTAATATTATGGTACTTCAGTGTTTTAATTTTATTGATTATATTAACCTAAGTGACACAAACTTGTCTAATGATGCAGAAATTGACCAGTAACTCCTGTGTCCATGTGAGCTAAAAACTTCAGTTTTCTGTATAAAAACGCCATCTAATGAGTAAATAAAGTGGAAAAACATATAAATACTTAAGATTGTGTACACTTACAGCTTTAATCTGCTGCTTAACAACCTTTACTGTCTGAAAAACTGAAGTTTATGTCACTTTTACGAATCTTCTTCACCTGCACCAAATCCCCTTGAAAAAAATAGCGATTTTCACATCACACAGGAGCTATTAATCCACCGCTGCCTCCATTAGTGAGCTAAAACATGCTATTTAATGTCTTCTGTGTATAAAATCCTTCACTCGTGTTTAAGAAAGTGCCACAAAATTAGAAAACGAGTCACCGGGTCGACCAGACGCTCCCACGTCCTTGTGACCTAAAAAAAACGCTGATTTTCTCTGTGGGGTTTGGTTCAAGTGCACAAACTTCTGTTTCCAGTTCAGAAAACAAACGCCGTGTAATGAACGAAACAAAGCGGCAAACGTGCTCCTAAGGTTGTGCCGACTTAATCAGGCGTGAATTTTTATCACGTGAGCCTTTCGCAAAGTGGCCGGAATCTGCGTTTATAAAAGGAATAAGAGCAGAAAGAAAGAGACGATTCAGCGATTAGTTTCCGTTCAATTTGACTTTAAATTGCTGTTGGGGGGGAGAAAAAAAGAGGTGAAAAAAAGGACAATTGTGTTGAAAGTGAAACGAGCTCCGGTGACCGTTTCGTTCGGCCTCGGCCGCCGTTTCACCCGTTTTCTGCTCCGGGAGCTGGTGCTTGTCTGACGCCGCCGCCGCTAATCTCTTTCTTTGTGTTTACTGGTAAATCAAAGGTCTAATCAGCTCTGAAGCTGCAGAGGAGACGAGGAGGAGGAGGAGGAGGAGGAGGAGAGGAGGAGGAGGAGGTGAGGGCTATTTTTCAATCTAATGGCCAATTAAGATCACACTAAACGAGGAGGCAGGAGAGCATTGTGTAGCGCAGACCTCATTGAGACGCTAATAAAATGTCAAAATACCACCTTTCTCACACACACACGCACACACACACACACACACACACACGAACACGCTGGACTCTTCAATCAAATCTTTCATTCTGAAAACGTTCACATTCTCGCACAGAAACGTAAAAACAAGTCCTCGTCTCCTCCTCCTGTTTTTCGTTTTATTTTTTACGACTTCTTCTTCATTTGCTGCCGTTCTCGCACTCCCACACACACACACACACACACACACACACACACACACACACACAGCTATAGATTATTTTTTTTTTGCCCAGTTTTAAAATGACCTAAATAAGGAATTCAACACTGCAGGGTCTGAATAGCAGAAGCTTAGTCCACATATTTATTGAATCCAGCTTCTTTGTCCAGTGCCAGCTCACTCTGTGGTTTTCTGACTCCACTCCAGTGATCCAGCGTGGAGTGGAAATCCGATCTCCTCTATTTCTTTCTTTCTTTTTCACCCTCTTTCTTTCCTTTTTCCGTCGTAGGTGTTGAAATGTAAATATAGGACGTCTGTATTACGGTCACATGGCATCTCAAGAACATAATTGTTGCTCCATCTCACCATTAGACAACATTTGACCCACAAAAAACTGAAGTTTGTGTCACACTTTTACAAACTCACTCCCTCCACACCAAAACCCATAAAGAAAAGTGTCGTTTTTACCTCGCAGCAAACGGGAGTCGCCGATCCACCGCCGACTCCTTTGCTACGTACAAACGTGCGATTTTGCGACGTCGGTGTTCGGAAATCCTGACTTTGGATTTACCTCGATGACGCAAACTCGGGAAAACGATGCATCGGTAGAGCAGAAGCGCCCGTGTCGCCGGGAGCTAAAAACGCTGATTTTCTGAATGGACTTTGGTGCGGCAGAGGAAGCGATGACAAAACTTCATTTTCTTGGCTTTTTGAGCCGGAAACAGCTGCATACACTTTGTTGAGTCACTTAAATCAATATTTTTGTC
>NC_139812.1:27479267-27486767 GCF_963457635.1 Microchirus variegatus | reverse complement strand
GAGGAACATCAAACATGTCCTCATATTCCTCAAATGTCCCTCAAGATTTTTGCTGTGACTAATTAAGGATTATCTTAACTACCCAAACTAATTGTTGAGGCCCAAACCCTAATCTAAACATCCTTCTAACCCTAAAACCAGGTCTTAATCCATAAAAGTGAGTGAGGAACATCCAAAATGTTCTCACTTTCCTAAAATGTATCTTCAGAATTCATAAATGTCCCCATTCTGAGACTAATTTAAGGATTGTCTTAAATATTCAAACTAATTGTTGAGGCCCAAACCCTAATCTAAACATCCTTCTAACCTTAAAACCAGGTCTTAATCCATAAAAGTGAGTGAGGAACATCCAAAACGTCCTCGAAAATGTCCCATAAGATTTCGTAAATCTCTACTTTCTGGGAGTAATTAAGGATTATCTTAACCATCAACGCTAAATCCAGAGGCCCAAACCTAACCCTTAAACTCCTAACCCTAAAACCAGGTTTTAATACATCACGGTGAGTGAGGAACATCTAGAATGTTCTAACGTTCCTAAAATGTCCCTCAAGATTTTGTAAATTTTCACCTTCTGAGACTAATTAAGGATTATCTTAACTATCCAAACCAATATCCCTAATATAAACATCCTTCTAATCCTAAAACCAGGTCTTAATCCATAAAAGTGAGTGAGGAACATCAAAAATTTCCTCATTTTCCTTCAAATGAACTTCAGATGTTGTCAATTTCCCAAATCTGAGACTAATTAAGAAAGAAACTACACATCAGAATCAGGTTTTGGCTAAAAAAAACTCTCTAATATCTACAAATTCTGACTTCCAACTAAATCATCACTAACTTTAACCATCAACTCGACTCAAAAACTTGGTCCTAAACTTTAGAAACGAAACGAGGTCCTGACTCATCAGGACCAGGTTTATCCGTCTCCGTGAGGACGACCGGTCCGGTGTTAAAAGGTCCTTAAAGTACACAAATACAAGAACACACACACACACACACACACAGGCGCGTGTCAGTGTCCCGGTGGCATAGAAACTGGCAGGCGTCGCTCGCTCCACTGTGCTCCAACAATCCAGCAGGCTTTTTCTTTACAACACTGCCAACAACACACACACACACACACACACACACACACACACACACACACACACACACACCAATCAGCCATTATTGTAAGCCCTCACAGGCATCGCTCGCACACACACAATGAGAAGTTAAATGGGGAGAAAGTGAAGCTTATTTGTGGACACGTGCTTTGTTATTGTTTCAATAATAAAGAAAACCGTACATAAATAAATAAATAAATAAATAAAAATAAAAGAAGGCGACAATTACACCACAACACGACACAACACAACACTGAGGTTGTTACGGCCGAGCCTCAGTCCCCTCTGATATTAATGTTGTAACGGATCATTAGCCGTAAATTCCTGCAAATGAATCGTGAACGGGGTTTTTGTTTGTCGTCGCCTTCTCTGATCTGTGGCTCCACGCGCTGGATATTACAATAATATATAAATAAATATATAAATAAATAAATAAAACACGTGATCACGGTTCTGGAGATGAATAAACCTCCACTTCTGTCTCCTCTGTGACCTTTAACCCTGAGTACAAGGAGCCAGATCTGCATCATAAAGTCACATCAGTGAGATTCCATAAATGACATTGTGTAATATATGTGTTAAAAGTCTATTCAATTTTTATAAAATTGCAGTTTTTAAGTCATTTATTTCAATGTAACTTGATTCTAAATCAAATGATTACAAATAAAGTTACTTTATTGCCTCAGTGCACGATTGGTAATAATACACAACTCCTTATATGGACGTCCTGTTGTCCCCAGTGTGTTTATAGGTCACATGTTCAGGCTTTTTTTGTGTGTGTTTGTATGTGTTCTTGAGTCAAAGTTAGGGTTCATTTTAAATCGCATATTTAAGCAGAGTCTCTGCAGGTTTCAACAAGTCAAATTTAAGACTTTTTAAGACTTTTTTAAAGACCATAATGAATACAATTTAAGACCCATTTCACATAAATACAGGCAAAAAAGTACAAAATACATGAAGGAAAAATTGGAGCCACAAATTGTTGAACTTGCAGTTCGGCTCAGCTGTGAGCTTTCGCTAAGTTTTCTCCGCTGCTATGCTAAGCTGCAACACGCCGCGGTGCGCGCGCAGCACGCTAGCTAGCGGTGCTCGTCTCGATAAATTCTCCCCGGGCAGCACAGGTGACGTACTTTAGTTCCGTGTTGTTGTTGTTGTTATCTTTTCGAATCCTCAAAAACAGAAATATTTCAAAGCGAGACTGAAGTTTGTGCACGTTTTAAAATGAAAGTAACGTAAATAGATTTTTAAGACCTTTCAAACTTGTATTTAAGACCTTTTATGGGATTTTAGGAGAATTTAAAGGTGCATTATGTAATAATAAACACACTGAACTCACCAACAACAACAGTACAGACAAAATATTTGCATTAAAAAATATATATTTTGCAGACTGCAAATCATGTTTATGTTCATGTCATGTGGCGCCACCTACCGCCGTCTACCAATCATTGCAGTCAGTAGAGTCTCAGCTGCCGAGCAACCACGGGTTGCCAGTTACGTCAGAAAAACGAAACCTTAAAAGACCTCGGTATTTTGAATTTGAATGTAGTAACCGTTTTTTGGCCACATTCTTACATATGGCACCTTTAATACTTTTTAAGACCCCGCTGATACCCTGAAAAGTCACAAAATCTACCATTTTTATTTAATTTTTCTTCCTAAAAACCAGCCGAGTGAACTTTAAACTGTGACGTATTTCCAAATTTTTTGCCCAGGCGTGTCAAATATTGTACATATTTGACTATATTGACTATATTGTACATTATTATAGTCTCTGTGTGTACGTTTTAATATAGTGATGAAAAAAATCAGCTTAAATTCTCTGTGTTTTAAGGGTTAAACAAATTAAATCAGGTAAACTTTAAGGCCTCGTTTGGACTAAATCAGATTTGTAAACAGAATCTGATCGAACTGAACCAACCGTTCACATCATAATCTACAAATACACACAAATTAGATCTCATTAGTTTTTTTTTTTAATCTAAAATCTAACAAAACATAATCTGTGTATGTTTACAAATCTGATTTAATCTGCTGTCTTTGAGACTTCTGATCTAAATAATCCCTCTCACACTAACACTTAACCCTAATTTAACTAAAAACTTTGACCCACATTTGCGTTTTTACCCTTGTTCTCTCTCACACACACACACACACACATACACACAAACTTGTTGTCATATCTTAGCGAGGACATCATCATTGACGTAATGCATTCATAAACCCCTTAACCTGACCTTAACCATCACAGTGAAGTGCCATAAAACCCACGTCTTAACTCTGCAAAAAGCACCTTTAAAGTTGTGGCTCTGAGACAAAATGTCCCCACAAGGTCAACGAGATGGTGTTTTTTTGGACCTCACAGAGATATAAATACAAGAACACACACACACACACACACACACACACACAGAGAGAAACAGAGGGAGAGGATTCTGGACCGGGCAGCTCCTGGCTTCCACTTCATGGTTTTGGCTGTTTTGGATTTGGCTAACCCTTTGCACTGTGACACACACACACACACACACACACACACACACACACACACACACACACACGCACACACACACACACACACACTCCTCTCCCATGCTCTAAGATCCTGACGATCAGGCCTTTATTGTCTCAATCAAAGCGTCGTCTCCCTGACCGCCTTTAATATTCAACGCTGCAAGATGCTACACGAGCCGTTTGTGTGTGTGTGTGTGTGTGTGTGTGATACATATGCTCTTCCACAGCGACGATGACCCCCCCCCCCCCCCCCCCCTCCACGACAAAGCCCCAGAAGTTAATTCTCCGAAGCGAGTGCTGGGGATAAATATTTCAAGGTCATTCTGTTTGCTCTGTGTTGTCTTGTTCAGGCAGCGACGACTATAATAGGAATATATGCATGTCTAACTAAGGGGGGGGGGGGGTTTAGAAGAGATTTACACCGCCTGCTGCTCATGATGCTGCTGCTCATGATGCTGCTGCTGCCTATAGGCACGAGCCAGGCGAGATGAAAGACGACTGACAAAGACGTCTGCAGTGGACGGACGTACAGTAGAAGACGAGAGAGACTCAGGGAAGTCTCAAAATGATCTGTTATCATCTGAAACTGAGGCTCAGTCACATATAAATGTAATGAATAACAGACACGTGGTCATGGACGAGGACATGGACGAGGACATGGATGAGGACATGGATGAGGACATGTGGTCAGGGATGAGGACATGGAGGAGGACATGTGGTCAGGGATGAGGACATGGAGGAGGACATGTGGTCAGGGATGAGGACATGGAGGAGGACATGTGGTCAGGGACGAGGACATGGATGAGGACATGGAGGAGGACATGTGGTCAGGGACGAGGACATGGATGAGGACATGGAGGAGGACATGTGGTCAGGGACGAGGACAGGGATGAGGACATGGAGGAGGACATGTGGTCAGGGATGAGGACATGGAGGAGGACATGTGGTCAGGGACGAGGACATGGATGAGGACATGTGGTCAGGGACGAGGACATGGAGGAGGACATGTGGTCAGGGACGAGGACATGGAGGAGGACATGGAGGAGGACATGTGGTCAGGGACGAGGACATGGAGGTGGACATGGAGGAGGACATGTGGTCAGGGACGAGGACATGGATGAGGACATGTGGTCAGGGACGAGGACATGGAGGAGGACATGTGGTCAGGGACGAGGACATGGAGGAGGACATGTGGTCAGGGACGAGGACATGGAGGTGGACATGGAGGAGGACATGTGGTCAGGGACGAGGACATGGATGAGGACATGGAGGAGGACATGTGGTCAGGGATGAGGACATGGAGGAGGACATGTGGTCAGGGACGAGGACATGGAGGAGGACATGTGGTCAGGGACGAGGACATGGATGAGGACATGGAGGAGGACATGTGGTCAGGGACGAGGACATGGAGGAGGACATGTGGTCAGGGACGAGGACATGGATGAGGACATGGAGGAGGACATGTGGTCAGGGACGAGGACATGGAGGAGGACATGTGGTCAGGGACGAGGACATGGATGAGGACATGGAGGAGGACATGTGGTCAGGGATGAGGACATGGATGAGGACATGGAGGAGGACATGTGGTCAGGGACGAGGACATGGAGGAGGACATGTGGTCAGGGACGAGGACATGGAGGTGGACATGGAGGAGGACATGGATGAGGTCATGTGGTCAGGGACGAGGACATGGAGGAGGACATGGAGGAGGACATGGAGGAGGACATGGAGGAGGACATGTGGTCAGGGATGAGGACATGTCTGGTCAGGGACGAGGACATGGAGGAGGACATGGAGGAGGACATGGAGGAGGACATGGAGGAGGACATGTCTGGTCAGGGACGAGAAGAAAGTGAGGCCCGGCCAAAATGTCCCCACTTCGTAAAAATGACCTCACTTTGTTGGTTAAAAAACCCTCACTGGTCCTCAGTGTGCCACGAGTACAAGAACACACACACACACATATATTTATTTATATATATTTATATTTTAAAAAAAAATCTGTTTCATTTGTGCCTAAGTTGAGAATAAAAAGCCCTGAGGACACAATGTCAAGTGTGGCCAGTGTGTGTGTGTGTGTGTGTGTGTGTGTGTGTGTGTGTGTGTGCGTGTGTGTGTGTGTGTGTGTGTGTGTGTGTGTGTGTGTGTGTGTGTGTGTGTGTGTCTCTGGGCTGTCCTCTCACCCCGCCTGTAATGGTCCATGCAGGCCCGGCCTAATGGGGTGGACAGTGGTGTCAACTTCATTACTTTACATCTCCTGCCAAAGATAGAGAGAAAACTGAAAGAAAGAATAAAAGACGCAAAGAAAGAAAGTCTCTCTCTCTCTTTCTCTTTCTCTTTCTCTTTCTCTCGCTTCGTTAGCGTCGTCCGTTGGTCGCTCTCACTTTGCCTCTCGCTAACCTGCAGAAGAAAATGTGAAACATTTCCAAAAACCATGAGATTTGCTGGAGAGCTGTAATCACTGCAAATGATGCTGCTGCTGCTGCTATTGCTGCTGCTGCTGCTGCTGCTGCTGCTGCTGCTGCTGCTGCTGCTGCACCGTGTGTTTATTCATAAGCCATTTCAGAGTCACGAGGTGCTTTTTCAGCGTGGCAGAGTGCTTTTATGGACTCCCAGAGTGTGTGTGTGTGTGTGTGTGTGTGTGTGTGTGTGTGTGTGTGTGTGTGCGTGTGCGTGTGTGCGTGTGCGTGTGTGCGTGTGTGAGGCTGTTTTGCTGCTTCTTCTTTTTTTTTTTAACACTGATTTCTTTCCATCAAAGTGCAAACGTTGGGCCAAGAAAAAAAAATCATCAATAAATAAATAAAGATAAAATCAAATCAAATCAAACACTTTAGCATTTTGCCAAAGTTGCAAATGAACTCAAAATAAATTGGGTCCAGTTTTCCAATTTAGCTCCAACTTTATTATAAAATCTACTATTATCATTATTATTATTATTTATAACTGACCCATATTTTCTACATAAAGAGAGAGTTCAGAATGTTTATTCTAAAACGTGACATCATCAGACCGCCGGTCACTGATTGGTCCGAACGTGTCGTCATGAGCGCGACGTCAGACACTGGAATTGAGATCAGTTAGAGACTTAAAAATACCAATTATATTTCCAGAATCCATAAATAAAGTTTATAAAAACACAGTTTGGAGACTCCTGTTCTGCAGAGTTTGATTGACAGTTTACATGAACCATTAGCTACACAGAACATGCTAACGGTTTTATTGTTTTGTGTTTGTTTACGGTTTGTTTGTGTGTTTATTTGACAGCAGGCAAAAAGATCCGGGCGAGACTCAAACCTGGACCCAGGTAAGCTACAGTTTTATTTATTTATTTACTTATTTACTTACATAAAACTTAATCTAGAATGCAAAATAAGTTGAATTATGCAGTTATTACACAGATTTATTAACTGTTAACAATGACAAACAGTGATGTTCTTAACTTAGCATCTTAGATATTCGTTTATTTCCCACTCCCTGTAAAACACAGAGTTTTATTGTGTAATATGTGTAGTATTTATGATAAAAAAGTGAATATTATCGTAAATACATAAAAACTCCTCTGTCACTAAATCTGCTCCTTGTTGTTTCACCTTGATTCTGGGATCATTAGTTAATTATTAATTATTGATCTAACTTTATTGATAAAGCACAAACAGCTTCTCCCACATTCATTAAACTGCATTATTAACGTCTTACCTCACTTTTGTGGCTCGGATATTTATTTATTTATTCATTTATGAATGTTATTATTTATTTTTGATTGATTGTGAGGACATTTTGGCCGGTCCTCACTTTGTTTTCATTGAAATCACTTCCTTAGGTTGCTATAACATGCTATCCTCAATTTGTTCAAAAAAAAAAAAAAATTGGACAACATAGTATA
>NC_139812.1:27419267-27474267 GCF_963457635.1 Microchirus variegatus | reverse complement strand
GCTGTTTGTTGGTTAGTTACGTTAGATAGTGGATGGAATTCCTGGTGGATCGGCAGAGGTTCACAGGGAACGGACTCATCCATCCCGCGGTCATCAGCATTCCTGGGATGAGGGCAACTCACCGGTGACCAATTAGACGACAGATTCCAGACCCCCGGGCTTGCGCGGTGAATAAAGGCCTCCGATTGGCCCGGTGTGAGGACACAGCGGTGCATTAAGAGGAAGGCGCGTCACGCCGCTGGAACCTCCCGAAGAAACAGCAAACACACCGAGTCGCAGGCTAATAACCCACTGAGCTCTGAGGTCGTTGCTCTGTCCTGCTGTAAAAGATTACACTTCACTTCTGGACAGAAAGAATTATTGCTTCCCTCGTCCCAACAGTGAGAAACGGCTGATTCGAGATTTTAGCCAGTTGTTTGTTTTTGTGGGTGTTTGTGGTGCAGGTATAACCTACGATCTCCTCTTATGTCCATGCTGACAGAGATTAAGTTTAGGGAGGAACAGATTTTCCACAAACAACAACACAAAGCATCTATCTATGAAAGTTATGCTGTATATTTGTCTTTAAACGTTAGCGTTTGGCTGAATGCGGGAGATTTGGAGCTGCGTGGTGCCGTGAACAGCAGCAGCTGTGTTGTGTTTTTTAAAGTATGTATTGCCAACATTGTGATATAAATAAATACGGTAGATTTTCTTTTTTTAGCAGTAGAATCGTATATATTATATTACATAGTATAGAATTGTATATTTGTCTTTAAATGTTAGCATTACTCGTTTGGCTGAATGCGGGAGATTTGGAGCTGCGTGGTGCCGTGAACAGCAGCAACTGTGTTGTGTTTTTTAAAGTATGTATTGCCAAAATTGTGATATAAATATATACGGTAGATTTTTTTTAGCAGTAGAATCGTATATATTATATTACATAGGATAGAATTGTATATTTGTCTTTAAATGTTAGCGTTTTGTTGGCTGAATGCGGGAGATTTGGAGCTGCGTGGTGCCGTGAACAGCAGCATCTGTGTTGTGTTTTTTAAAGTATGTATTGCCAACATTGTGATTTAAATAAATACGGTAGATTTTTTTTTTTTAGCAGTAGAATCGTATATTATATTACATAGTATAGAATTGTATACATGTCTTTAAATGTTAGCGTTACTCATTTGGCAGAATGCGGGAGATTTGGAGCTGCGTGGTGCCGTGAACAGCAGCAACTGTGTTGTGTTTTTTAAAGTATGTATTGCCAAAATTGTGATATAAATAAATACGGTCGATTTTTTTTTTAGCAGTTGAATCGTATATTATATTACATAGTATAGAATTGTATATTTGTCTTTAAACGTTAGCGTTTGGCTCAATGCGGGAGATTTGGAGCTGCGTTGTGCCGTGAACAGCAGCAGCTGCAGTTGCATTGTGTTTTTTAAAGTATGTATTGCCAAAATTGTGATATAAATAAATACGGTAGATTTTTTTTAGCAGTAGAATGGTATATTATATTACATGGTATAGAATTGTATATTTGTCTTTAAATGTTAGCGTTACTCGTTTGGCAGAATGCGGGAGATTTGGAGCTGCGCGGTGCCGTGAACAGCAGCAGCTGCAGTTACATTGTGTATTTTCAAAATTGGCTCAGCCAAAATTGTGATTTTAATAAATATGGTTGATTTTTTTTTTTTAGCAGTAGAATCCACTTTTTAAGGCCATGCGTTGGGGTAGAGCAGCTAGCGCTGTTGCCTCACGGCAAGAAGGTACGTAAGGTTTGTGACCAGGTCCAACCATGGAGGTTAGAAGGTTAACTGGACGCTCTCTAAATTGACCGAGTGAATGGTTGTTAGTTTCTGTGTGTTGATTGGACTGCTGACGTGTCCAGGATGTGACTCCGCTGCCACCCCCACGTGGACCCTCATGTGGAGGATAAAGACGATCTCAAGACAAATGAATGAATTTCTTTAATAATTAATAATCGAATAATTTGAATTTAACGCCTTAAAATGTCTAAAATTCTCCTAAAATCTCATAAAAGGTCTTAAATACAATTTTGACAGGTCTTAAAAATCCGGCGTTGGATATTTCATTACCACTGGTTTGCATTTGCTAGTCCGTCTCTGCAGAACAATGGCTGCTTTTCTGCAGCACCTTTCGTAGGTTACGAGTTGTTTATTTGTTTTTTTATCGCATCGTTAGCACATCCGGGAAACCCAATTGGAGCCGCAAGGAGAAGGTAACAGCAGCAGTGTATCGCGTATCGGCGAGATATAGCAATATATCACCGAATGGTGAGCCAGTTGAATCGATCGTTGAGTTGCCTTTTATCGCACCGTTGGCACATCCGGGAAACCCAATTGGAGCCGCAAGGAGAAGGAAACAGCAGCAGTGTATCGCTTGTTTATTTGTTTTTTATCGCATCGTTAGCACATCCGGGAAACCCAATTGGAGCCGCAAAGAGAAGGAAACAGCAGCAGTGTATCGCGTATCGACGAGATATAGCAATATATCACCGAATGGTGGGCCAATTGAATCGATCGTTGAGTTGCCTTTTATCGCACCGTTAGCACATCCGGGAAACCCAATTGGAGCCGCAAGGAGAAGGAAACAGCAGCAGTGTATCGCGTATCGACGAGATAAAGCACTATGTCACCGAATGGTGAGCCAATTTAATCGCTCGTTTACTCTGAAGAGAGACGCGGGAATGAGAAGACGTGACGAGAATAGAGCGCGGGCGTTGAAGAAACACTGACCTGACCGTACCATTTTACGGTGGTACCCCGATGAAACGGTGCCAAAAAATGGTACCATTTGGGCATTCTTCATGGAAACAGCAGGAGCTAGAGTCAAACTTTACAATCCTAACCCTCATTTCTGACCAAAAAAAAGTTCAAAAATCTGTTAACGTCTAAAAACCCTCTGCACGGTTGCGTAGGAACGTGTTTTCTTGTCGTTTCCACTCAGTCGACTGCACTCGAAAGATTTTTTTTACACCCCGCGAACATTTTTTCTGCATCATTGTTCCCCAAATATAATCAACGGCGCACTTTAATAATCAACGGTGTCACCTGCCAGTGTCCGTCTGAGCCTTCAGAGACGTGACGGGTCCGTCAGGAGAGCGTAGACCGCCGCCGTCGTCGCCGTCGTCGCTGCTGCTGCTGCGTTTCATCTCAAATGAGCTTTTATTAAAATGAACGCCTAATTAAATTCCGAGATGAGGGGGCTGCAAACAATGCCAGACAGTGGCCACTTTGATTCTTTTTTTTTTTTTTTTTTTTTTTCACTCCTTTCACCCTTGTTTTAAAGTAATTATGCAGGGCCTGAGATGAGTGAACACGCTGCCGGAGACCCTTCTAATGAGTCGAGTGAGAAAAATCGCCACAGTCGCCGTCCGTCGGCTGCGGCTAATTGCTAACGCTGTCATTTAAAATGTTTCTTTCCCCTTTTTCCATTTAGACTTTTGTTTCTTTTCTTTTCTTTTTTTTTTTCCTCCTCGGTTGCAATTTGGTTAATTAACATTTCCACGTCTGTAAAGGTGGAACCGCGAATAGATCGGTGTGTTTGCAGACGTGTGACGGCAGGTGCGGGTGAAGTTCGGCAAACTTTAGCTTCAAACGCAACGCGAACTTTGCACTCGAGAGGTTTCCCCCTGCGCGGCGCGCTGGGTTTTATGCTAATGCCGGCGTTCAAAGGTATAAAAGCAGCTGCTTACGACATAAGAGGCGTCACGAGGGGAAGTTAAAGCGTCGTCTAATGCAGCGACGACGAGCCTCTGGATACATGAATGAATTAAAACCAAGAAAACCCCCCAAAAAAGAAGTGGGTTATCCTTAAAAATCATTCAGATGTTACGTAAATCTGAATGTTTAACTTTCATTTTTGTGGAAGTTGGTCATTTGTGGAGCTGAAGGTCTGAAGAGTGAGGACGTCGTCTCGCGTCCAGACCGCGAAACAACAAAATATAACATTTATTTGATTTAAATTAAGACATTTTCCTGAAAAACATCTCTGACAAAAGAGAAATAGATTCAAATGAAATCAGAGCTTAAGATTTTACATATTTAGCTCAGATTTTTTTAAGAAAAATTTGAAATTTATAATTGTTTTCTGATGAATTTTCACTTTAAATGTCCTCACTTTGACAAAATCTCAATTGGACAAAATGTCCTCACTTTGACTAAATGTCCTCACTTTGAGTAAACGTCCTCACTTTGACAAAATGTCCTCACTTTAACTAAATGTCCTCACTTTGACAAAATGTCCTCACTTTGATGAAACGTCCTCACTTTAAGGAAATGTCCTCATCTTGAGTAAATGTCCTCACTTTGACAAAATGTCCTCACTTTGAGTAAACGTCCTCACTTTGAGTAAACGTCCTCACTTGAACGAAATGTCCTCACCTTGAGTAAATGTCCTCACTTTGACAAAATGTCCTCACCTTGAGTAAACGTCCTCACTTTAACGAAATGTCCTCACCTTGACAAAATGTCCACACTTTGACAAAATGTCCTCACCTTGAGTAAATGTCCTCACATTAACGAAATGTCCTCACCTTGAGTAAATGTCCTCAGTTTGACAAATTGTCCTCACTTTGACAAAATGTCCTTACTGTGAGAAAATGTCCTCACTTTAAAGAAATGTCCTCACCTTGAGTCAATGTCCTCACTTTGACAGAATGTCCTCACTTTGACAAAATGTCCTCACTTTGACCAACTGTCCTTACTTTAACAAAATGTCCTTAATTGAATAAAATGTCATTATTTTGACATAATGTCCTACTTTGATATAATGTCCTCAATTGGACAAAATGTCCTTAATTGGACAAAATGTCCTTACTTTGACAAAATGTCCTTAATTGGACACGCTTTAAAATGTCCTTATTGAAAACAAAATTCACCTTAGGGCCCCATAAAGCCTTGGACCGGCCCTGGTGATGAGACTTAAACCAAAATGATTCAGTTCGGACAGTCAGTTTCACTTTTATACCACGTCCACGTCTATGTAAATCAGCTGTCTCATGTCTCTAACACGTGTCCACACACACACACACACACACACACACACACACACACACACACACACACACACACACACACACACACACACACACACACCTGACCGTCACACACCCCACAGCGAACACACTGTGCCTCTGCACCTCCCGACAGCCCATAATTATTCATACGTTTCACTTAACCTTTAACACGCCGCTGCCGTACAGTGGCCCCAGCCAGCGTCTGCATATTGGTACCAGATTATTACAAGAATGGCCGGGACATTTGTCCTTGTTTACGCGCCACGCCGCCGCCGTCGCCGCCGCCGCCGCCGCGCTCTGGCGTTCCTTCAGTCTCGCTTGCCTACACTCCAGATGAATAGCATTCCTCGGCCCCCGGGGGGCTCCACCGCTCTCCTCCCGAGACCTTTAAGTGTTTGTTGACAGACAAACAGACTTGTTGAGCTTCCTCGCGCTCTCTAAAATCTTCAAAAAGGTCACGCCCCCGCGATTTCCGTGCCCGTCCTCAAAAGAAGAAGAAGAAGAAACAAGGAACCTGGGGTCGGGGGGGGGGGGGGGGGGGGGACCTGGAGGAGAATCCCCGCTGCCACGGTTACGGTTAGGTTTACCAACACGTCTCTACGGCTACAAACAAAGAGGAAGAGGAAGTTAGCTCTCCTGGGCGTGGAGGAAATATCTCAGCGTATAAAGGAATAAAGAGCCCTGAAGAGACGAGCTAACGTGCTCCGTATGCTACGTGTGGGAGGTCAGCGTCCGCAGCGTAGCCGAACAATAGCATTATCCTGTACTACATGCATAATTCCCCTCGTTACAGCAAACGAGCGGCGCACGCCGAACCGCTAACCCCACCCCCCCCCGTTATTTTTTTGGGGGGTCTCTATTGTTGCCGTGGCGGCGGCGGCGGCGCTGCTCATTATTATGGGGTGTCTGGTTCAGGCCATCAGAGAGGCTCTCGCCACCGAGGTCTCTGTGGAAATCGAGCGAGCCCATCTCACTGCTTAGCAACCGAGCCCTGGGGCCTGTTTTGCACAGCTTAATTCAGATGAGAGTGCGGCGCGCGGGATTGGCTAAGCTCACAAGCAACCCCCCCCCCCCACACACACACACACACACACCCCACCAACACACACACACACACACACACATCTCACCCTCCGTTGCCACAGCCTTACCTCGTCTGCGTTTCCCCGTCTTTGTCGTCACGATTTTACAGAGAAACAGAAGTCATTTTCTATTCTATTTTTTTATTTTTTTAAATTTTACATTAACTTCTTGACGTGTCATATTTTAGATCCTTACCAGTGAAAAGGTTACGCGGCTGATTCAGGGCCTTATTACACGTCGTAACTAACTTTCTGGTAATTTATGGCGCGGCTGACCGTGAACTGACCATGAGTCATCGATTTACTTCCCTGAAAGTTATTTGGTAAAGTTACAAAAACAGAAATTATCCCCCTTTTTTTCCCCCCATCAGACATAAAGTGCAATGAAATGACCTCCTTCGGTCACTTAAATCACTAGCATGGAGCCTCTGTCGCCCCCCTGTGGACGCCTGGATTATTACCAAAACACTGCAGCTTCTTCTGACTGACTTCTCCCGCCTTGTGCATCTCCAACGAGATGTTTAGTTGTCTTTTATCTCATCGTTAACACATGCAGGGAAATTAATTGGAGCCGCAGGGAGAATGTAACAGCAGCAGTGTATTGTGTATCAACGCACTATATCACCGAATGGTGAGCCAATTGAATCGACTGTTTACGTGGGAAAGGGAAGACGTGGCTTTTACGAACGTAAGGAAACTAAATGGAGAAAAAGTGAACGGACGGACCAATTTTTAAAAAAATGGGAATGCACCAATATTGATAGGACGTTGGATATTTCATTACCACTGGTTTGCATCTGCAAGTCCGTCTCTGCAGAACAATGGCTGTTTTTCTGCAGCACCTTCGTAGGTGACGAGTTGTTTAGTTGTCTTTTATCGCATCGTTAGCCCATCCAGGAAAAACCTAATTGGAGCCACAAGGAGAAGGAAACAGCAGCAGTATATCGCGTATCGACGAGATATAGCACCATATCACCGAATGGTGAGCACAATTGAATCGATCGTTGAGTTGTCTTTTATCGCATCGTTAGCACATCCAGGAAACCCAATTGGAGCAGCAAAGAGAAGGAAACAGCAGCAGTATACTGCGCCAATTGAACCGCTTGTTTTTCTTGGAAGAGAGACGTGGGAATGAGAAGACGTGGCTTTCACGGACGTATGGAAAGTAGATCGAGAAAACGGCAAAAATGGAAAAGTTCCAATATCGGCCGGACGTTGTAAACATTATGAGGTTCTGACCTTTGCTGGGAGTAAATTTTAGTTTGATTGAATACCTCTGCACTGTAGTAATCCTTGTTTTTGCATGAATGTAAGGCAGAAGGAAAGCATCTTCATAGGTTACCAGTTGTTAATTTGTCTTTTGTTGCATTGCATATTCGGGAAACCTAATTGGAGCCGCGAGGAGAAGGAAACAGCAGCAGTATATCGAGTATCGCCGAGATAAAGCACTATATCACGATATCACCGAATGAAGAAGGAAAGCATCTTCGTAGGTTACGAGTTGTTAATTTGTCTATTAATGCATCGTTAGCATATTCGGGAAACCTAATTGGAGCCGCGAGGAGAAGGAAACAGCAGCAGTATATCGCGTATCGCCGAAATAAAGCACTATATCGCGATATCACCGAATGAAGAAGGAGAGCGTCTTCGTAGGTTACGGGTTGTTTATCCATCTTTTATTGCACATCCAGGAAACCTAATTGGAGCTGCAAGGCGAAGGAAACAGCAGCAGTATATCGCCGCGTTAAAGCACTATGTCAAGATATCGCACTTGTTTTTTGCATGAACGTAAGGCAGAAGGAAAGCATCTTCGTAGGTTACGAGTTGTTAATTTGTCTTTTAATGCATCGTTAGCATATTCGGGAAACCTAATTGGAGCCGCGAGGAGAAGGAAACAGCAGCAGTATATCGCGTATCGCCGAAATAAAGCACTATATCGCGATATCACCGAATGAAGAAGGAGAGCGTCTTCGTAGGTTACGGGTTGTTTATCCATCTTTTATTGCACATCCAGGAAACCTAATTGGAGCCGCAAGGCGAAGGAAACAGCAGCAGTATATCGCCGCGTTAAAGCACTATGTCAAGATATCGCACTTGTTTTTTGCATGAACGTAAGGCAGAAGGAAAGCATCTTCGTAGGTTACGAGTTGTTAATTTGTCTTTTAATGCATCGTTAGCATATTCGGGAAACCTAATTGGAGCCGCGAGGAGAAGGAAACAGCAGCAGTATATCGCGTATCGCCGAGATAAAGCACTATATCGCGATATCACCGAACGAAGAAGGAGAGCATCTTCGTAGGTTACGGGTTGTTTATCTATCTTTTATTGCGCATCCAGGAAACCTAATTGGAGCCGCGAGGAGAAGGCAACAGCAGCAGTACATCGCCGAGATAAAGCACTATATCAAGATATCGCACTTGTTTTTTGCATGAACGTAAAGGCAGAAGGAGAAACTAACTCTGGAGAAACTCTCGTTAGCGCCCGTTCTGTGACATGTTCTCATGTTACCTCTGGTTCCTTGTGCAGTTGCACATTATCTGTATCAGTTGGACAGAGAGTTATAGAGTTAACATGTGTCAACCTGTTAAAAGCATTAACACAATTGTTGCTGATTTCAACATCCGTATTTTTTTTCTTCTCGGCTTGTTTCACAGTGTGTGTGTGTGTGTGTGAGAAGAGAGTAAAGTTGCTTAGCTCAGTTTTTCCCCCCGTGGGCCGATCACTGCTCTAAAAGTCAACTTCCTCCTCCTCCTGAAACTTCCCTCAGTTTTACCTCCGTCCTCGCTCACAGCATGAACTCAGCTTTACCTCCTCTCTCTGTCTCTGTCTTGTCTTGTCTTATATACACTGACCCTCTGCTCATTACCGTCACAACACTGCTGCAGAGGCTTTGCCTGGGTCACAGCCACCATTGTCGATTCCTCACTCGTCGTCCTTCTCGCTTAACGCGGTGACGACGACGACGACGAGATGATGTTCCTGAAACATTTGCGTACATCGCTCGGTTTTAACATTAGATTCCCTTTGACATCGTCGTATGAATAAGTCTGTTTGGTGTTTCCTCCCCCCCACCCCCCCCCTCACGGTGACTCGGCACAAAGCAGAGCCACCTACAGGTCAACTTCACCGGTGAGTGCTGCGGGTCGTCTGTAGTTCGCAGAAGGAAGAGGTGTGGGCAGAGTGAAAGGAGAAGCCAAAACTTGTGGATTTGAGTGACGGGTGTGGCTTTTGAAGAGCGATCGATTGATCGGACGGCAACAATGTGACGAAAATCGAATTGGTCCACTCCCCCATTAAGTGGGGGAGATTGCAGTGGAAGTTTGCAATAGCAACATTAAAGGCGCCATATGTAAGAATGTGGCCAAAAACTGTTACTATACTCAAATTCAAAATTCCGAGGTCTTTTAGGTTTTCGTTTTCTCCGCCATTGTAGCTCAGACGTAACTGGCAACCCGTGGTTGCTCGGCAGCTGAGACTCTACTACGGCAGTAGGTGGCGCCACATGCCAAAAACATGATCTCAAAACATATAAGACATATTATTTATATATATTTTACGGCCAGTTGCTTTAGATTTATTACATAATGCACCTTTAATGTTAATACATGAAAATTTAAAAAACTTATCAGCGATTTCAGGCAGAAACTGTTTGATAATAATGATTTACTTATTGTTAATAGTTTGAATTCCTGCGCATTTGGCGTATAGTTTTTTGCGAAAACTTTATGGACAAAAGTATTGGGACACCTGACCGTTACACCAACAGGGACTGTAATGACACATTTAAGCTATAACAGATTCCAACCTTCTTCCTCATGATTTAGAAGTGTTTCTATGGTGAATTTGTGGTCCTGGGGACCCACTACCCTCCATGTTTTAGACCTCTGTTAGACCATGTTTTAGGGCTTCTGCAGAGCTTGTAGATGAGCTGAACGTTTGAATCAGTCGTGCTGGAGCAAGGAAACTTCTAAAACATGCCGTGCACCGGGTCCCCAGGACCAGGATTGAAGAACCCCGCTGTAGAGCATTGGACAAGAAGGTCTAATCTCTGTTCCAGGTTGTCCCAAAGGTGCTCGATCAGTTTGAGGGTCAGGACTCTGTGTGGGTCGGTCAAGTTCTTCCACACCACTGGGACACACAGTCGTGTTGGAATAGAAAAAGATTTTCATCAAAAACTGTTGCAAAACAACAGCTGGAAGCACAGCATTGTCCAAAATGTCTCTGTACGCTGAAGCATTACGATTGTTTTTTTACTAGAGAGTTTTGTAGCGGCTGCAAGATCATTTATTTTTGTTTGGTGCCAATTATTATAGTTTCCTCGTGCACTAAAATGCCGACTTAAGTGTTTGTGAAGAACTTCAGAAGTGGATTCTAGTGCAAAACTTAAACCTGGACATCCAGAAGAACCATTTTAGCTTCTCACAAGTGTCGTTATTTCCATATTAGCAACGTGAACTCCATCAAATTAGCTCCCAGAATCAGCAATTTTACAACACTCTTGAATGAGCCAATCACAACCGCTGCTGTTCTCTTCTCCTCGCGGCTCCATTTAAGTTTCCCGGATGCAGTCTGGACAAGTAAAGCTGCGATAAATCAGCTATCGTCCTGAAAACAGACAGCACCTGCAGAAGCGTTAAGATTGTCCTTCATCGGAGATAAATCCTGATTTTTAATACTTAAATTAAAGTGTGTCCAAGTACTTTTGTCTCTTTTTTAATTAAAAAAGAAAAGACTTCTGACACGATTTGACTGCTTTTAAAGTGACAGCCGTCAATCCTGGCAGTCGTTTGTCTTCAGCTCCTGTTTTTGCGTCCATCCGTCACGTCTGACTGCGGCGAAAACACGCTTCTCCTTCATTAGCATACCCTCAACGCAAATTAGCCTAAATCGCACGTGTCGCCTTATGTGTCGTCAATCAAACGGAAGAAGAAGAAGAAGAAGGGAAAAAAAAAAAAATCCCTGTGATGCACGCACAGATGTTTGAATGTTGAAGAGCACGAGAGGTTTGGCGTCTGTAAAACGGTTGCAAAATTGCCGTTTAAATGCAAAAAAACCTGGAAATGAACAGAAGTCGTTCAAAAAAATGCATTTCTACCTAAATGAGTGCGTTTGAGGCGACGGCAGAAACGCCCGTAAAACGTATGCGAACGTTACGCACTTATGCGCGCGGCGTTAATGTTTTTTAATATGGATTCACACATTTCAGACGCAGGCACAGGAATGTCTTCATTTCACTTTATGAACTGATTTAAGTGTCTATTGTCGTCGCTAATTGAAGAACAAAGCCTCGCGTCGCCTCGTTACTGCGTCCAAGGAGAAATTAGGTTTTTTTAGCGTATTGTTTTTACAGCTTCGTAACCTTAACGGGTTTATATTGGGAGGGAGAAAAGGCGAGCGTTTCACACGGTCACGCCGAGAAAAACGATGTGAAATGAAATGAGACGGAGGGAACATGGACTCCCACTATAGACAGAGCATTTTACATCTTCACCCGTGGCAGCTCAATTACCTGGGCTGTAATTGCAATAACTCCAGTACCTCTGCAGTCATGCTTGACAGTTTCCAGACCAAGTCCTGTAATTGCAGGTTGATATATGCGACTGGGAATCAAAGAGGGGGCTAGCGCGCGTTAGCGAGAGGACAGCACCGGGCTGTGACTTCCACATGCGGTGGCGGCGAAATCGCTAATGCAATAAACGGGCGGGAGTTATTAAGGCCCGAGTTGTGAACGGCAAATTGGTGTGAACGCCGAATCATCGGGGTTGGTATGGAATGAGATGGGGGAAGTCGGAAAACGGGGAGGACGCGCGGACAGGACAGGCGTTGACTGTAATGGAGGTTAAACGCGGTGATAATGGCGGCAAAATTAATGCAGAGTTGTAAATATTTCATTCACTCGCAAAGAATCGCAGTTATTTACCTGAAATCTGTCACAGATTGAAGCCGAGAGCATGAACCGATTGTTCAATATAGTTTGACGAATAAAAACGTAGAGATTTGGACCTTTTTAAAGGTACAATGTCTAAGATTGAAGCGCCATCTGTTGGTGAAGTTGCATGTGAATGTCTCCAAACGTGAAAGAGAACCCATAGGGTGGCGTCTCACATTTTAATTAAAATCCCAAAAAGTTTGTCCAAATTGGTCCAAGATGAGAAAACCCAAATCCTGATATATAAATAAAGAGCTCATTCTGTCGTAATTTTAGCAATAATTTGTACGTACACTGAGAAAAACGCGTAATTATTTCATATTCCACTTCAACCTAATGGAAATAATTTCATCTGTTGTCCAAATTTGGAGGGTTTATTGGCAGAAATTTAATATACTAGCAAAATATGTTTGCATTAAAGCATAATTCCACTTAAAAAATAAAACTATAGCCTAGTAAATTAAGATTAAATGACTTAATTTGAAGTTTTTCAACCATTTTCTTTTCATTTTTTCAGTAAAATAGAAATAGTTTGATTTTCGCAGCCCTTAAAGCAAGGGCCTTGCTTTACGTAGGCGGCCATCTTGTTTCTACGGCAGCCCAAATGGACAAACCAGCCAGATATATTTATTTTCTGGCATTTGAAGGCCACCGTAGTTCCTTGGGAGTGTGCACTGGTCCTTTGAACCAGAAGTCCAAACTGATGAAAGCTACATGAAATAATTTAAAGCAGGATTTCCGTAAATTTTTTTCGAAATGTTTCTCTTAGGGCGCATAACACGACGACTACAAACCTTTTATTTTGAAAAACAGATACTGCCTTACGCAGTATGAGCTCCACTCTCAGGCCTCTGAAGTCTCGGCAAATAACTGACACATGTAGACTTTTGGTCGTTGGCAGAAAAACCCCAACACAAACAAAGCAGAAACCAGCGTCTGTGAGAGTTTTCCAAGAACTCCCAACCACCCCCCCCCCCACCCCCCCACACTCTTCTCGTCCCTCTAACAGGTTAATCCGGCCGTGTTAGCACCCTCCCCAAAAGCAAACCTCTGCCACTGTTTCTTCTTGCCAACCAGACGGTTGAGCCGTCTCTGACAGATGATTACATCAGATGATTTCTCTCCGCTCAACCGAAAGTCACCCCTGAAAACTACGCGGTGATTTATCCGCGATAGAGTTTTTATGGCGCGTTTTTGGTTTCGCCCGCAATTTGAGCGGCTCAGCGCGACGATTGCGGACACAGGCGCTTCGTTGTTCGCCGTTATCCGGGGCTGCAAATCATCTTAGATCATTTGCAGCAACAGCTGTCCTTACAATTTTCCCTCTCGTTGCTTTGGCACTTTTTCGGGGAGGCCACTTGTGGTCAAGTTTTGCTCTGGGACCCAAGAAAATTCTGCGAGAGAGAGAGAGGAAAAAAAGTGCAGAACAAACAGCGCTTTTGACTGATTGATAGCTCGGGAGTCATGTGTGACCGGCCTGCGTAAAAAATCAGTAAAAGTTCCATCAGAAAAGACCACACTTGGCGCGACCGCAGCACTTTAATGTGGTCCCGCGGAAACCGGAGACGGCGCGCGGTCGAGCCCGTCGAGCTAAAGGGCTTTGTGCGATTCCAGCATTCCTGCATATGTGTCAGGACGGTCCAAAACCAAAAGGGCCTGACACGAGCGGCAGTTCCAGCGCCGGCTGCCAAGATCCACTGTGAGCGAAAGATTTTCTGGGGTTTTTTTTTTATCCAAGAGCCCTCCATTAGGATTTATAGCAGGGGAACACAAAGTACTCCAAGAGGGAACCTGTCCAACAGAGAACGGCGTCCAAGAGGGGGGTGGGGGATTTGGGGGGGAACCTGTCCAGGAAAAGGCCAAGAAGACAGACGTATGACTGCGGCCGTCCACAGAAAAAGCCCTTTTTCTTAAAAACTCTGTGAAATGTTTGGTTATGACAATCGTTGCAAAACAGCGCTGATTTTAATGAAAACGCCAGACTTTATACGAATCATTCGGGGGGCTGACGGAGCTGTGGTCAGCAACTGGCAACCCAGAGCTGGGAAAGATCTCTTGTTTTTTTATTATTATTTCGCAATAATCAGGCGAACGCAAACATTCGCTCGGTGCCGCAGGTGCCGACCTCTGTCAGGGCAACGATCACAGCGTCGCCTCAGATGTACGAAGCAGTTTAGTTTGCAAAGTAAAAGCAGAAGGTTGTTCTTTTTTGTTTGCCGAAACGAGAGCTTTTAACAGGATGGTTCGGAAATTTTGGACATAAGACCTGTTTTCCAACTCCAAGCCGGTGTGATGGAGACGTGTGGAGACGTTTTCGAGAAATTTCATTCGGTTCTCCTAGTTGCCGAGTTCGCTGGTGCTATGGCTAGCGCAAAGTCAATGGTACAAGTTAGCATGGCATTAGAAACACTCATACCGACTCCACAGTGCACCTGAGGCAAATCAATTAAAACACTAGACTATCGATGTACATATCTCTGTTGATAGAATGTTTGAAATAAAACCAACCTTGCAATTTGAAGGATTTATGTCTCAGCAGCAGCAGCAGCAGCGCGTCATACTTCCTGTTAGGCTATGGCAGCGGCGGACTGATATCACCGAGCACTTATAAGTTACCGGTTCTATAACAGTTTGTTTACCTGCTGTCATTGCTACAGACGCAGAGTAGCCTGCAGTGCTAGCTTCTTCAATCTCACAAAAATGGCCACTTTTGGAGAATATCTGTTGCAGTGTTGTGGTTACTTCACAACTAACCAGAGCAAAGTAGAATTCCGCTGCTGCTGAGAAAGTAGTCCCTCAAAAATTCATGCGAAGGGAGGGGGTGAGCAGAGGAGCAGTTGTTTCTTGTAAATTTTAGCCTCTCCTCTAGATGGCACTATAAACTACTTACTTCACCTTTAAGGACTGTATTGGCATCAATATTGAGATTTTCCGAGACCACCCTTGGGAGCGAGGGCTACCCAGAATGCATTGCGTGTTTTCACATAACAAAGATGGCGCAGAAAGCAGCGAAAACGAGTATGCTACAAATGAAGTATTTTCTTTGTTAATAGAGATATAAAAATTATGAAAAACCATTGTATTATCTTAGTTTAGGCCCATATTATGGATTACTGACGTCATTGTTGCGTAACATTTATTTTTTATATTTTACGATCTTTTGTCAATAGGCGGCCGGTTGCGGACAAACGGATGGTTTGCTATGGTTTACTTTTCAATAAGTCGTGGTGTGTGGTAACTGTCAGCTGAATATTTGTATGAGTATCATCTTATAACTAACTGACAACCTAATAATAACTTGACTGACAAACGGATCGTAATAAATAATCCAGACGTAAATGTGTTCTTCTTCTTCTTCTTCTTTTTTGGAGTTGACAGACTGGACGCAGCTTTGGCGTTATTCTGCCCCCTACAGTCTGAAGACGTATCTGCATTTAAGGGGTGTCCCATTTCTAAGTGACAAAAATAACCCTCAACACTTGGTTTTGAGGGTCAGTTAAGATTAAGGGTTGAGATTGAGGGTTAAGATAGGAATTGGAATTGGCCCTATGTCCAAAGTCCAGCCCTATGTCCAAATCACGGCCCTCGGTCAGATGCTGTACAGCCGTTTCTATGCAGCTTATCCTGTTAAATAAAGGTCTGAAGGGACCATTGGCCCCCCAGAAAGGTTTGGACACCACTGGTACATCGGAATCTGTTGGAGGCCTTCAGACGTGGAAGGATCCCGTGTTTGTCTGTGAGGCTGTACACGATCCTCTTGGATGAGAATCACCACGGGGGCCATTAGAGGCGAGTTTTACTCGTACGTAGACGGCTGAATATCAACACCGCGTGTCAAGAAAATGAACTGAACAACAACAATCCTCACAGCTGTGACCCTGTTGAGAACAACCGTAATGAGCGCAGAGGATTCGCAGTGGAGAGCAGCGCAGTGCAAAAAAAAAAAAAAAAACTCTAATCACACAAGAGTGACGGGAATACAATGGCAGCTTGGCCTCGTAGTGGCCGTATCTTAAATTCCTACTCATCGAGCAGCCATTACACTTCCTTTAACTGACTGTTAAACGGGTAAAGGGACGCAGGGAGGGGAGGAATAACTGTTGGCCGCGGAGCTAATGGGCATGGAATGATGACAGATATCATAGAGTGGACGATCCGCATTGGCTGGGGAAGGAATTAATAAGCAGGAATGGGTTAATAGTGCATTTAAGAGCCAGCAGGAGAATGGCAGCACGGAGGAGGGAGACGCTTCTGAAGTCAGCTGTGAGTAATCAGCCCATGGCGTGCCTTCCACCACTACCATAACAGAGCAATTGGACGTGAAAAATGGATAATAGTATGGACATAGAAGCGTGTGTGTGTGTGTGTGTGTGTGTGAGAGGATGGCCATGGGGGGGGAGGAGTAAAATGCAGAAATCCTACTGGCTCAACAGTTTTAACTAATAGAAAGTGATTTTTCAAACCACAAACAAATCTGGAACAACAGTCTTTTGCTAATTCAGATAATCTGAAGCATAATGTTTATTGTGCTACATGGATACGGCTGCTGCTGCTGCTGCTGCTACACGATCAGCATCAGGCCACCAGTGGAGTTGTTGTTTTAACAAAGCTATGATATGATGACCACACGGGGTCACTTTACTGGAACACATCCAGAAATGACACTTTATTTCAGGGTAAAAAAAAAAAGAAAAAAGGTTAAATTGTCAACTATTTGGTGTGACCTTGAACAAAACCACAACCCTGGCTCTTAAACCTAATTAATATTATTGTAAAACATGTTTCATGTCATCAAACGACACAGTGAGCTGACTTTTTTCTCGAAAACAAAAAGTATCTCGGAATGACTTGAAACGTACTGTCATTATATTCGGCATCACCCTGAACAATGATCTGTTGAAAATATTTGCAAACCTCTTAAGGAATATTTTTAATGATTTTTTGAAAAATAGGAAATTATTCATTTGCCCTGATGCACTTTGACAGTGAGCTGACTTTCTTCTCGAAAACAAAAAGTATCTCGGAATGACTTGAAATTTACCATCATAATAGTCAGCATCTTCCTGAACAAGGATCTGTTGAAAATATTTGCAAACCTCTTAAGGAATAATTTTGATGAATTTTTGAAAATCAGGAAATGATCCATTTGCCCTTTGACAGTGAGCTGACTTTCTTCAAAAAAACAAAAAGTATCTCAGAATTACTTGAAATGTACCATCATAATAGTCGGCATCGCCCTGAACAAGGATACGTTGAAAATATTTGCAAACCTCTTAATTAATATTTTTAATGATTTTTTGAAAATCAGGAAATGATCCATTTGCCCTGATGCACTTTGACAGTGAGCTGAGTTTCTTCAAAAAAAAAAAAAGTATCTCGGAATGACTTGAAATTTACCATCATAATAGTCGGCATCGCCCTGAACAAGGATCCGCTGAAAATATTTGCAAACCTCTTAAGGAATAATTTTGATGAATTTTTGAAAATCAGGAAATGATCCATTTGCCCTTTGACAGAGAGCTGACTTTCTTCAAAAAAACAAAAAGTATCTCGGAATGACTTGAAATTTACGATCATAATAGTTGGCATCGCCCTGAACAAGGATACGTTGAAAATATTTGCAAACCTCTTAATTAATATTTTTAATGATTTTTTGAAAATCAGGAAATGATCCATTTGCCCTGATGCACTTTGACAGTGAGCTGAGTTTCTTCAAAAAAAAAAAAAGTATCTCGGAATGACTTGAAATTTACCATCATAATAGTCGGCATCGCCCTGAACAAGGATCCGCTGAAAATATTTGCAAACCTCTTAAGGAATAATTTTAATGAATTTTTGAAAATCAGGAAATGATCCATTTGCCCTGATGCACTTTGACAGTGAGCTGACTTTCTTCTCGAAAAAAAAAAGTATCTCGGAATGACTTGAAATTTACCACCATAATAGTCGGCATCGCCCTGAACAAGGATCTGTTGAAAATATTTGCAAACCTCTTAAGGAATAATTTTGATGAATTTTTGAAAATCGGGATATGATCCATTTGCCCTGATGCACTTTGACAGTGAGCTGAGTTTCTTCAAAAAAACAAAAAGTATCTCGGAATGACTTGAAATTTAGCGTCATAATAGTCGGCATCGCCCTGAACAAGGATCTGTTGAAAAAATTTGCAAACCTCTTAAGGAATAATTTTGATGAATTTTTGAAAATCGGGATATGATCCATTTGCCCTGATGCACTTTGACAGTGAGCTGAGTTTCTTCAAAAAAACAAAAAGTATCTCGGAATGACTTGAAATTTACCATCATAATAGTCGGCATCGCCCTGAACAAGGATCTGTTGAAAATATTTGCAAACCTCTTAAGGAATAATTTTGATGAATTTTTGAAATTCAGGAAATGATCCATTTGCCCTGATGCACTTTGACAGTGAGCTGACTTTCTTCTCGAAAAAAAAAAGTATCTCGGAATGACTTGAAATTTACCATCATAATAGTCGGCATCGCCCTTAACAAGGATACGTTGAAAATATTTGCAAACCTCTTAAGGAATAATTTTAATGAATTTTTGAAAATCAGGAAATGATCCATTTGCCCTGATGCACTTTGACAGTGAGCTGACTTTCTTCAAAAAAAAAAAAGTATCTCGGAATGACTTGAAATTTACCACCATAGTAGTCGGCATCGCCCTGAACAAGGATCTGTTGAAAATATTTGCAAACCTCTTAAGGAATAATTTTGATGAATTTTTGAAAATCGGGATATGATCCATTTGCCCTGATGCACTTTGACAGTGAGCTGAGTTTCTTCAAAAAAACAAAAAGTATCTCGGAATGACTTGAAATTTAGCGTCATAATAGTCGGCATCGCCCTGAACAAGGATCTGTTGAAAATATTTGCAAACCTCTTAAGGAATAATTTTGATGAATTTTTGAAATTCAGGAAATGATCCATTTGCCCTGATGCACTTTGACAGTGAGCTGACTTTCTTCTCGAAAAAAAAAAGTATCTCGGAATGACTTGAAATTTACCATCATAATAGTCGGCATCGCCCTTAACAAGGATACGTTGAAAATATTTGCAAACCTCTTAAGGAATAATTTTAATGAATTTTTGAAAATCAGGAAATGATCCATTTGCCCTGATGCACTTTGACAGTGAGCTGACTTTCTTCAAAAAAAAAAAAAGTATCTCGGAATGACTTGAAATTTACCATCATAATAGTCGGCATCGCCCTGAACAAGGATCTGTTGAAAATATTTGCAAACCTCTTAAGGGATAATTTTAATGATTTTTTGAAAATCAGGAAATGATCCATTTTCCCTGATGCACTTTGACAGTGAGCTGACTTTCTTCTCGAAAACAAAAAGTATCTCGGAATGACTTGAAATTTAGCGTCATAATAGTCGGCATCGCCCTGAACAAGGATCAGTTGAAAATATTTGCAAACCTGTTAATGAATATTTTTAATGATTTTTTGAAAATCAAGAAATTATCCATTTGCCCTGATGCACTTTGACAGTGAGCTGAGTTTCTTCAAAAAACAAAAAGTATCTCGGAATGACTTGAAATTTAGCGTCATAATAGTCAGCATCGCCCTGAACAAGGATCCGTTGAAAATATTTGCAAACCTCTTAAGGAATATTTTTAATGATTTTTTGAAAATCAGGAAATGATCCATTTGCCCTGATGCACTTTGACAGTGAGCTGAGTTTCTTCAAAAAAACAAAAAGTATCTCGGAATGACTCGAAATTTAGCGTCATAATAGTCGGCATCGCCCTGAACAAGGATCAGTTGAAAATATTTGCAAACCTCTTAATGAATATTTTTTATGATTTTTTGAAATTCAGGAAATGATCCATTTGCCCTGATGCACTTTGACAGTGAGCTGACTTTCTTCTCGAAAACAAAAAGTATCTCCGAATGTCTTGAAATTTACCGTCATAATAGTCGGCATCGCCCTGAACAAGGATCTGTTGAAAATATTTGCAAACCTCTTAAGGAATAATTTTGATGAATTTTTGAAATTCAGGAAATGATCCATTTGCCCTGATGCACTTTGACAGTGAGCTGACTTTCTTCTCGAAAACAAAAAGTATCTCGGAATGACTTGAAATTTACCATCATAATAGTCGGCATCGCCCTGAACAAGGATCTGTTCAAAATATTTGCAAACCTCTTAAGGAATATTTTTAATGATTTTTTGAAAATCAGGAAATGATACATTTTGCCCCGATGCACTTTGACAGTGAGCTGAGTTTCTTCTCAAAAACAAAAAGTATCTCTTTTAGTGTTTTTTTGAACCGTTTTAGTGTTTTTTTGTACCGTCATAATAGTCGGTCCTGTTTAATTGTTGTATTTTAGTGTTTCTTTGCAAATTCATTCCAGCTCTTTCTGACGAAACACTGTCACATCACATTGTGGTCATTTCTACCCCGTTTTTTCAAGGACGTAACACCGATACTACAAAAATATTATTTTCTGTGCGTATTTTTGGACTGTATTTCTCGTCTGTCATCCCGCGTGTTTTCACAGACGTAATGAACCTTGGAAAAACTTCAGCGCTACTTTCCCTCATGCATCGTATCGAGAACATTTAATTTACAGGATCTCGCTGGGTTTTTTTTTTGAACCACAACTGCTACCATTTTCCCTGCAACCTTCACGTTTCACACTTTCTAACAAGGCTACTGGTGTTTCTCTGTTTCTGTCTCTATCCCCCTGCTTGGCTTGTGTCCAGTGTCCAGTGTTTATGGAAATGGAAGACATTTCGCAGCTGAGGGCCAAGGAAAATACAGCGGACTCGGGATGTGATACAGCTGAAAATCGATATGCCCTTGGCTTATGCTTCCAGTGCGAGTCGGAGGAGCATGAGACGTTTCATTTTTGTGCGCCGATTTTCTCGGTCGCTGCTATTATCCCCTGATCGCTGCACCTAACTCCTCTAATCAAATGGACGTTCATCCCCGGGAAGAGAGAATATCCAGTTACTTGGATGTTCAGTCATTATGTGATAGCAAAATCATAACGTTAATTCTATGGCGGTATTATTGCAGGGGGGGGATGATGACTGAGAGCACCATCATTTGTACATTTAGCTATAGATAGATATGAATCAGCTATCCCGCCTTCAAATTACACAAGTGATTTGAATGTATTTTCCTGTGTGGAGAGATAAAAAAATGAATTGCAGTGTTCTTGTAGCTGTCCAGTCTATTTTTACATTTACAGTTGTGACACTAAAAGAATTGCACAGGTTCCGCTGTCAGGAAAGAAGTTAAATATATCAAAGTGAAGCGCGGGGGAAAGCGAGAAGAAGGAAAACAAACACAAAATGTCATGTTAAAAATTAAGGTATTGACACGTAGCGCTTACAGTGCAGTCCGCGCTAATGGAGGCTCAATAATAGCAGTTTTTAACCACTTAAGAAAACATTCAGCTCATCAAATCCGTGCTTGCGTAAGTCAATGATACGTGAAGGATATGTTTGTTGCTTTATCGCACTGTGAAGCAGCCTTTTATTGAGTGGAAAATGAAGGTTTTCGTTGCTCACTCCCCTGTGCCAAAGCCCATAGAGAAAAACAGAGATTTTAAAACACAGCACACAGCCTCCATCAGTAAGTTAAAATGACAAATTCCTTGACATCTGTGCTTGAAATCCTCCATTTTGGTTTACCTGTGACACAAACTTACCTAATAAAGCAGCAGTGAACAACAACAACGATGTCCTTGAAGGCTAAAAACAATGATTTTTGTCAATGGACTTTGGTCCAGGGAGAGTTAGCTCTTAGCTACTAAGAAAAGGTTGTATAATGGAAAAATTAAGCACCTATTGGTGACTTAAGTGAGAATAGTTTGTATTAGATGAGTCTTATGTGGCTAAAATCAGTTAGCTGACAACCACGTTAAGCTAGCACCCCTTTTTGTGACATTGATACCCAGGGCTAGCGGTGAAAGGGAGGATGTTTGACGCTGACTTTGTGTCTGAACAGCATTTAAACAGACTTTGAAAAACCTGAAATCAATCTAAATAAGAAATATATATGTTTCAGCACCCGTGCTAACAGGTTAGCGCGTTACTGCTTGTCTTCTGATGTGTCTACTTTAGAATTTCAGCATCTCGCCTGTTTTTTACGCATTACGTACGCGGTTACTAGCGAACAAAGAAAGAGAAAGATCGGATTGATAATGATTTATACTACCAGGATGATTATACATAAAATAGTGCTATAACGCGTCAACGGCGTTTAACAGGGTAAACATTAACGCATGGCGCGTTTCTATGACGACTGCCCGGGAAAAGATGCACGTGACGTCATGTTTACGTGACTCCCGTTGTTAAAAATGAGTCTCTAAAGTAACGCTAAACTGTCAAAAACAGAGGCACACATACGCAGTACACAGGTACGCTGGTTATTTGTAGCACTGCTACACCTACCGTTCCACTGTAGGTGCGCTAACGGCGCTAAAATGAGCTAATGCAGCTAACGGAGCTAACTGCTAAACGGTGCCTGGACTCCGGTGTCGTGGCACATTAACATGACGCGATGCGTTTGTGGCCAAAAACAGTTACTACATTCAAATTCAAAAAACCGAGGTCTTTTAGGTTTCGTTTTTCGTTTTCTGACGTAACTGGCAACCCGTGGTTGCTCGGCAGCTGAGACTCTACTGACTGCAATGATTGGTAGACGGCGGTAGGTGGCGCCACATGACGCCATAACATGATTTCAAAACATAAACATGATTTTGCAGTCTGCAAATTTTTTTTTTTATGCAAATATTTTGTCTGTACTGTTATTGTTGGTGAGTTCAGTTTGTTATATGAACATTATTCCTGAGTCTCTGTGACATAATTAGGAGGATTTTATGGCCAGTTGATTTAGATTTATTACATAATGCTTTAACGCTGTGGTAAAATAATGTATTTATTTGGTGAAGCGTTTGTTTGCACCAAATGGGCAGCAAAAGAAGATTTCTGTTCTCCTTTAGGCTAAAAATAAAGACAAAAAGGCCCATATGTACAGTATCTATGACTGTAAATAACCTGCTCAGGAACAAGTGCAGCTTGGGAAAAACATTACAGTGCTAAGAACTTAAAAAGGAAATCATTCCGCCAAAAGTCACAGCAGATACACAACCGTATTCCCTGTTGTTTGATGCCAAACCGGCTTTTCGGCAGAAAAACCAAACGCTGCATCGGCTGCCAACTCCCTGAAAACAAAACTCAACAGCATTACTCCTAAGTAACAAAGGGAGGGAGACGAGGAGGGGGGGAAAAAGACGAAGAAGAAGAAGAAGAAGAAGAAGAAAACAAGTAGCACAGAACATCTGAAGTGGAACACAGGGAAGGTTTGGCAGAAAAGCAGCTTCAAGAAAATCACACATGCCTCCTGCTCGTTAGCCACGCTCACCTTACATAAGTGATTTTCAATTATTCCTCTGCCTTGGCATTTGTGAAGCCTGATGAGTCACTGGCTGTTCCTGCTCTCAGTCTGTCCACCGTTTGCCCACGCCGCCGCATCCCCGCGACCCCCGACTCCAGACAGCGAGCAGGTGGCGGGGGAACATTAGGTGGCTGCGGATCGCGTCGCGAGCACAAACACCACATCGCATTTTCATAAATTACTTAAAGACACGGACAGCAGTCGCGGGCAAATGGAAACACGGGGCGATTTGAGAGGCTCTCAGTCTGTGTGTGTGTGTGTTATTTGCATGTGTTTAAGGGATTGTTGAGTTTATTTGAAGAGTGTCAGCGGATACATTATCAAGCGAGGGGTGACCTGCCTCACTCTGTAACAAATTGTGTTTGTTCAAATAAACCTAGACTTTAAAAATAGACCATTTAAATGGAATTTAATAACATTTTCTGATTAACAAACCCAGATAATGTGATTAGGAGTGGAATTTGTTCACTTCCAACCCAGAAATATTGGAAAATAAGACAAAAACGTGGTGAAATCCAGGTCTGAATTGAATATTTTAACATTCATGGGGCGGTAGCAAGATCCTGGTGGTGCTCAACAAGCTAACAGCCAGCTAAATCAGAGTTTGCTAATGGTGAAAGGGGGCTTTTTTGGCGTTAACTAATTCCCCTTTCTTTAGTTGAAAGTTTTTACTTCATTTTATGAATTTATTCAAGTTAATTTCTGATTATGAGTGGAATTTGTTCAGTTTGAACCCCGAAATAATGGAAAATAAGACAAAAATATGGTGAAATCCTGGTCTGAATTGAATATTTTAACATTTGTGGACGATAGGAAGACCCAGGTGTTGCTCAACAAGCTAGCAGCTAGCTAAATCAGAGCTTGCTATGGCAAAAGAAGGCTTTTCTGGCTTAAGTCTTATTTATTTAGTGGAAAGTGTTTTCTTCATTTAATGAATTTAATCAATTTAATTTCTGATTAAAACACTCAGATACTGTGATTTTGAGGTGAATTTGTTCAGTTTCAACCCAGAAATAATGGAAAATAAGACAAAAACATGGTGAAATCCCGGTCTGAATTGAATATTTTAACATTCATGGGCGGTAGGAAGGCCCTGATGGTGCTCAACAAGCTAACAGCTAGCCAAATCAGAGCCTGCTAACGGTGAAAGGGGCTTTTCTGGCTTATTTATTCAGTTATTATTTATTCAAGGTTTTTACTTAATTCTATGAATTTAATCAAGTTAATTTATGATTAACACATTGATGTAACGTTCTCTCAGCTTAAATAATTAATTATTTGTGGGCAGTAGGAAGACACAGATGTTGCTCATCAAGCTAACAGCTAGCTAAATCACAGCTTGCTATGGCAAAAATAGCAACAAGTTGACCCAGTGCAAACTCGTAAATTAGGGATTTTCTTTTCTTTTTTAATTATGCTTCAAATCACAGTATTGTGGGTCTTCAAACCATAAACTTTGTATTTGACTTCGGGTTGTTTATTCACTGTGAATCGTGCCTAGTGAGGGTGTGACGATATCGCATCCCAGTGCTTGTGTTGTTTTTCCGGCCAATCAGCTGCGTCACAGACGGAACACATGGCTACTGAATATGCAGCAGCTGCGGCTCCTCACTGTCGTGCTTCCAGAAGCTTCTGCGTGTGTTCCCCGCTGAATGAAGATGGTCAAGGAAAAAAAACCACAGAATAACAATTTAATTGTGGCTGTACTTTCTTAAGGACGACAGAGGCGTGTGGTCATGCCGACGCCGAGTGATCTCACTTCGTGTTAGCATTAGCAGTTAAGCTAGCGGACTTTATGCTAGCTAACGCGTTAGCTTGACAGTTAGCAGACGTCATCGTCACAAACTTTCTTTCCGGAGTTTGTGTACAACAAACGGATGGATTATTTGGCGGCCGAAAGATGATGAGGACATGATAATACGTGGACACCGTGAGGAACAGACACAGGAGAGACGACGCCATGACGCCATGATCTTCTTAGTGGTGAGTTTTCATTAACTTCTTTCATCTGCCTTACCTTAGTGTTCATTTAAAGTCACGTACAGGGATTAAAACATGTGTTTTTCATGCTGTCTTTTAATAATCAACTGTGCGTTTCTGAACATTATGTGTCAATGTTGTTATTAACTAGTCTCAGGGCCGGTCCAAGCATTTATGGGGCCCTAAGTTGATTTTGATTTGGAGGCGCTTTTTTTTGGAATACTGAGATTTGGCTAGCTCAGTATTGTTATTTTGAAATGCAAATGTTGTTGGACAGACGAAGACACTGCTTAAGCGTTCTCTATTCAGCTCAAATAATTGAGTCTTTTAAATTTCATGGACGGTAGGAAGTCTCAGAATGGTGCTCGACAAGCTAACGGCGAGCTACACAAGAGCCTGCTAATGCTAACTAACTGAGGTTTACTACATTTAGTTGAAAGTTTTACTTATTATGATTATGACCATATTATGATCAGAAACACTTTGATTTTCCTCCACGCTTCAGTCCTGACTATAATTGAGCATTAGGCTTCTCTTATTATTTTATTTACCGACATGTTTTTGTTTATTTTATGGCTTTAGCTTGTACTTTCTGACTCTCAATCAAACGTTTATTTTATCCATTTATCTATTTGTCTATTCCAGCCCAGTTCGCCTCATCAGTATCCTGTTTATTAGCTTTAAATATAGTTTGTCTCTATTTACAGACTTATTTTTGCTTTCATTGCGGATGGGCATTGCAGCATTTACAATCTCTTCCTAATTCCTGTTTTATATTTACAGTTTGTAAATGTTAAGGTTTATGGGTTGGATGTATTCATGGTTGCTGCTTGTTTTGGTTTAATCCTGTGGAACACTTAAAGTTGTGTTGCTTTGGTATGAAAGGTGCGAGAAAATCACTTTAATTGTGTGACTTTTGTCTTTAAATCTCTTTGTTTGGGTTTGCTTTAGTGACACAAACTGACCAAAGGCAGGGACACATGTGCTGAGTCTGTCTTCTGTATATATTTTTAATGAAAGTGTGGCTGCCGACTGTATTTGTGTGTGTGTCTGTAAAAAATCCACTGCAGCTGTGGTGCTACTGTTATTCTATGTGTGGGGCCAAGAGGGGCCCGGATTAGCAGATGGCCCGACACGCACACACACACACACACACACACACACACCAACACTGCCAACACATATGATGATATTAAACACACACACTGGTGGGACTAAACCTCTAAAGGCCTTCGCTTTTTAAGGCCTGGGCCACGGGTAGAGCGTCGGCCCCGCTGGCAGTGTCCCTCGACTGGGTAAAAGTCCAGGCCCAGACAGCCTGGCAGCCAGAAGCGAGTGTGTGTGAGTGTGTGTGTGTCTGTGTGTCTGTGTGTCTGTGTGTGGTGTTTGTTGTCCCCAGTTTGTGTGAAATCCTCTGTCTTCCTCTGGGCACCACATGTTCTTATGAGCACTTGTGAGAGTTGGGGATGTTTCGAGCAAGTTGCAAAAGTTGTCAAGCCAAGACAAAAACAGTTGAAAGACCGTGTGTGTGTGTGTGTCTGTTTGTGTGTCTGTTTGTGTGTGTGTGTGTGTGTGTTCATGTGTGTGTGTGGACAGATGTCAAGTCCACGCTGGTCCCTCATGTAAGAGGCTGGGAGTTTCTCTGTGTCTTACCTGAGGCTGCTGTGCAGCTGTCCTGAGCTCATCGCTGTCCCTGTCACACACGCACACACACTCGCACACGCACACACACAAGATTGTGTGAGCTGACGTGCATGCGTGCATGTGTGTGTGTTTATTCTTGTATGTGCATCTCTGTGAGTACCAAGAAACGGTAAATTGTCAGGCAGTGGTCTCAAACGGCGCTTTTATTGTGAAATTCTTTGACATATTGTCACAAATATTGTTATGGCGATTTCGTTAAAAAAAAATTAAAAATTGTTGTTGTAAATTGAGGACATTTTGTGTGGTCCTCACAACTTTAAAGGGTTTTCTTGAGGGTTAATGCCTGGTTTAAGCGTAAGGGATAATGTGTAAAGTCTTTGAATGTCCTCACCAAGGATGTTTTTGTGTTTTTAGCCGTAGAGCTATAAGTATCTCGGGCTTCAGGGTGAAGAAGATGCTTTCTTTGTTTAATTATTCTCCAAAAACGACACCTGTTATATTTCTACTGCAAGAAAAGTCAATTTTATTGCAGCTCCAGTCTCATTTTCACCATTTTCAAACATGTATTTTATTGGAATATAACAACAATGTGCTAACTAGTTCATTTCTTGTTACTTTTACCGAGACGTGTTCGAAAACGACACAAATCAATATTAAAATAAAATAAAATTGACATAATAGTTTCCCCTATCTGTATAAAATAGTGTGCACTTTAATTTGTGAAGAATTTGAGGAATTTTTGATGCGCAGTAAAGTCGTCAAAATTGTGTTAAATGCAAAATTTTGTATTTTTTTCTATTGTGTCAAAGTTGCACATAGTTGTTCCGATTTTAACCAAACTTGGTGCACTCGTCGCTCTTATAATTCCAAACAAATGTCTAATGTACTTCCATTTGCTCCGCCCACCCAGACGTCGGCCATTTTGGAAAAACCAAAATTGCTAGTCTACGCATTTGAGCTAGCATGTTTGAGCTAGCCACGTCAAATTCGGTCCATAGACAAGTTCATGTTTAAAAGTTATTAAAGGATTTTCTCTAGGTTATAAAGCGCGGCCTCTTCGCTCCGACAAATTTAACGTTAAAATGGCTACTTTTTGAAAGCTTTAGCGTTAAGCTCTTCGTTAACGCTACTATTGACGTTATTTTTTTTTACCTTTTTAAACGTTGTCACTCAAAAAAGGACAAAGTGGAAGCGGCAGCGTTCTAGAGAGACGTGAGATAAAGCTGTCGGAGACGGAAAACGCTGTAAGAGAAGGAGCAACGACGTCTCTCTCCGCCTCTTCCTCCTCCTCCTCCTCCTCCTCCTCCTCATTCAAAACCCACATCGTAATATTTTCTTGGCAATGAAAAAAAAAAAAGGAATAAAAGATACATGCCTTTGGATTTACAAGCCGGCTATCAGTGGCCACAAGCCGCGTGGCGAGACGGCGTGACAGGTGTGCGTTTCAGCAACTTAAACAGGGGCGGATTAAGCCACTAGTGGCTCCTCTTCATATGCATTCCTTATGGGAGTTAAGGCCATTTGAAATGCAGGGGCCAAAGGCAAGATTAGCGGCTCATGGACCCGTGGAGAGAGGTGTGCTGCGACTAAAAGCCTGGATTTGAATAATTGTGGCAGGGCTTAGCGCCCAGAATCAGCACAGAACAGAACCGATGGATTATTACACACACACACACACACACACACACACACAGAGAGAGAGAGGGAGGAACACACACACATCAACTCTGCAAGGCTTTGACTTGTCTGAGTCACTGACTCACTGTGTGTGTGTGTGTGTGTGTGTGTGTGTGTGTGTGTGTGTGTGTGTGTGTGTGTGTGTGTTATTTGGTGTCATATCTGTCTCCATGCTGGAATGCAAACACATGTGACTGATGTTCTGCCGCTCTGTTGTTATTATCCATGAGTGTGTGTGTGGGTGGGTGTGTGTGTGTGTGTGTGTGTGTGTGTGTGTGTGTGAGCGTGCGTGCGCGTACCACCTAAACACAGGCACAGCCTTCTGTTCCGCAGCCTCGTATTTTTTGACACTGGTTGAAGGCTTAGCCGCCGCGCTCGAGGTGCCAGACAGAACGAACGACAGGAAAGGAGGAAGCAAGGAAGGAAGGATGGGAGGGAAGGGAAGTAAAAGAGGGAGGGAGGGAGGGATGAGTGTTGGTCCCTTATGAGTTGTAGAGAAATAGATGGAGTGTGTATTTAAAACAGGTACAGAGAGAGAGAGAGGGCGTCAGCAGCACTATTGAACATGTAATATTGCGGTGTTTTTACTATTAATATGGATTATTTATGTATTTATTTTCCAGGTCTCTTAATATTTATGCTCATATTGGTCACACGGTTCAGGTATTTAGCCTTAAAAGCCTTAAAATAATCATTTGCATGTTACGTTTGTTTGTTTACTGTTAGATTTTGTGGTCGTGGTGTTATTCACGGTTATTTATTGACAGGTAAAGGACTCAAAATGAGCCTTTTGTTAGTAGCTGATTCTGTCCAATGCATGTTAAACTATTTTTCAAGACAACTGTGAGATAAAGACGTGAACGTGCTCTCAAGATGTCGTAGATTTAAGCCAACACGGATTCAGGAAACCAAAACATCAGGAAACTGAAGTTTGTAAACTCACTCACTCTCCCTGCACCAAACCCCATAGAGAAAATCAGTGATTTTTAACATCACAGGGACACAGGAGTTCACAGGAGTTGTCGATCCACTACTGCCTCCATCGCTAACTTCAAATGACTTATTTTGTAATATTCGGCATTTGAAAAACTTCATTCAGATTGACATCAGTGACACAAAGTGACCACACGAGGCAGCAGTAGACCAGCAGCTCCTGTGTCCCTGTGAGCTAAAATCACTGATTTTCTCAATGGGGTTTGGTGCAGGTGAGCAAAAGTGACACAAACTTCCTGTTTTCCTGTGTTTTTCTGTCCATCTACAGGTGAGATGAAGTGAGCTAAACACATTTGTAGGTTTACACACAATTAAATTGACGTGGATTTCACGAGGAAAGCCCTTTGTTAAGACGCTATTTCACTAATTCACTCGTTTATTGCATATTTTAAACCCTGACAACCAAAACAGTTCCTTCCTGCTACGTTTCGTACATCAAACGACTATTTTTGCTGCTTGATTTCATATTTCTTCACATTTTTAATACAAAAAAACCTCATAAAATTCAAATTCCTCTAATGATGATGGAGCTGAGCTGCTTATTATTTTTTTATTTTTTTCACTCTCCAGTCTTAATCAAAGAGCCGCGGTGAATAGCGACGTCGTGATTCTTGACATTGGCACGAAAACATCGTCTTTTCAGAACCAGCGTTTTTCTTCTCCTCTGTAATTATGCGACGACTCTGAGGACACAAAGCAGCGCTGAAGAAGCTTCGTCAAGGTCCAGACTTTTGTGGAGTTGATGGATTATCTCCATGCTTTGGACCAGTTTGCTGTTTTCAGCTGTGTTTACATTTGAAATACAGAGTTAAATGTCGGCGTTAAAGAAGAGCGAAGCGGGTGCAAGTGAGGACACACGGCGTGTCACAGGTGAAGTAAATCTGATGTGGAAACAAAATTGAGGAAAATAAACTTGTCAGGGAGTCTGAATCTGACGTGTCAACGATATCAAATCCCACACCGACGGACCCCCGGGTGCACAGAGACCCACCCGCCACCACCCACAAAAAACAACATACAGTATGTAGAACAGCAACACGACGTGTCGTCACGTTTTAAATGGTGCGAGCCACACTTTGAATAGTGACAGCATCAACGCCTGCTGTCGCACCTCGACCGCGGAGAGTTGTGGAGACGAGAGGGCAAACACCAATCGTAACACTCCGAGGCCACACACACACACACACACACACACACACACACACACAAAGAAAAATAAGTTTGTCAGAATCACTGAAGCCACGTAAACAGTATTTTCCCGTTATATGTAAGATAATATACTGTATAATCAATGATTGTTTGCTATCTGTAAGGCTTTTTAAAGTGGGTAAGAGTGAGCAAAGGGCTTTCCTAATGAAATACAGGTCACAGTAATTGTGTGTAAGCCTAAAAAATGTGTTTGCCACCTCCTCTCGCCTTTAAATGAAGAAAAAAAACACAGGAAACTGAAGTTTCTGTCACTTTTGCTCCGCTGCACCAAATCCCATTGAGAAAATCAGCGATTTTAGCTCACAAAAGAATGGCGTTGCTGGTCCGCCGCTGCCACGTTTGGTGCGTTTATTTGACTTAGTTAATATCAAATGAATGCAAGTAATACGCCGAAGTCACAAGACAACGTTTATTATTTATTATTTGAACTCACTGATGGAGGCAGCAGTGGATTAACAACACCCCGTGTGCCGTGATGTTAAATTTGCGATTTTCTCAATGGGCTTTGGTGCAGGCGAGCAAAAGTGACACAAACTTCAGTTTCCTGTGTTTTTCTGTCCATCTACAGGTGAGATAAACACATTTTTATGTTTACGCACAATTAAATTGACGTGAATTTCATGAGGAAAGCCCTTTGTTAAGAAGCTATTTCTGGTCTTTATTGACAATTCCATTGTCTCTCAGCGACGCTGGTTCTTAAACGATGATGTTTTCATGCCAATGTCAAGAATCACGACGTCGCTATTCAACGCGGCTCTTTGATTAAGACTTTTTCGTATTAAAAATGTGAAGAAATATGAAATTAAGCAGCAAAAATAGTCATTTAATATTTGAAACGGTGCAGGACGGAACTTTTTTTGGTTACCAAGGTTTAAAATAATGTAATGAATTAGTGTTTTTGTGAAATAGTATCTTAACATAAGGCTTTCCACATGAAATCCATAATTGTGTGTAAACCTACACATTTATCTCACCTGTAGATCGACAGGAAAACACAGGAAACTTGAAGTTTCTGTCACTTTTGCTCACCTGCACCAAAGCCCATTGAGAAAATCACACATTTTAACATCACGGCACGAATAGTTAATGATCCACTGCTGCCTCATATCAGTAAGTTCAAATAATAAATAATAAATGTATATCTTGTGACTTCGGCGTATGAAATGCTTTCATTTTAATTGAACTAAGTGACAAATCGCTGATTTTGTTAATGGGATAACAACTTATCTCAACAATTAGAGACGGACGTTTCCCGTTTCTCTGTGTCACAAAGGCAGATTTTCTTTTTTAAAGCATGAGATGGTGCAGTTTTGTGTGGAAGTGAAATTATTGAAATGGGAACGATTTCTTCCTCGGTGGCAGATGAGCTCTATTTGAAGGCTTATTTTCAGTCGGACAAAGGCACAGATGGAGACATGTGCCTATTATGTGAAGTGTAAGGACTGTTGCACACCCAAGCTTCCTCTTCTTCTTTATATATATATATATATATATATATCTTAAGGTGTGATTGCGCCGTCCCTCCTCTTCTTTTTTGTCCGTCTGTCTGTCTCTCACACTCCCCCCCCCCCTCCCAAACAGACCCAGTCATGTAAATCTATCAAGTCATCTGAGAGAAGCACAGGCTTTGGGTGTGATAATGACTTAGGGAACATGCCCAGCACACACACACACACACACACAGAAAAGTCCACACCTCTCTACTCCAGCAATCTCCACACTCATCTTGTCCCCAACTGCCCCCCCCCCCCCCCCTCTCAGCTGCAGATTGAGGTGGCAGAGCTCATCATGATGCATTTGGAGGATGGGATGGGATTGGGTGGTGGTGGTGGGGGGGGGGGGGGGGGCACTGCCAGTCCCGGTACCCAGCCTGAGCTCCAGGTCTCAGTGGGTAGCTGCATGGAATGATCCAGGCAGGGTGGTAATAGAGTAAATAACTCAAATGAGGCAGAGTGTGAATTACTTCTCTGATGGGCTGCGCGGCGCCCCGCTGTGACTCTGACTGGGGGGTCCGGCTCGGGAAGGAGCGAGCGAAAATGTGGACAAATGGGCCCCGGGATGTGGAGACGTAGCGGGGGGGGGTGGTGGTGTCACTGTGTGTGTTTAATACAGGTGATGATGGAGGTGGGATATCTGCGTCAGGCGACTGTGCCGCAGCAGGTCTGGACAAACCGCCGCGTCCTGAGGGGACGGAGGCTCGGACACAAGTTTGTTTTTGTCTGGACATGCAAAAAAACTGTCCTGCATTACTTTAAAAACATAAATAGGGATGTTATCTGTTGATTCAGGTGCAAATCTTCACAGAATCTACGTTTCTACTGGCCTCTCTTTGGTCAAACATGCAGATACTATCATATCAACGTCCATTTGTCCGTACGAAAACCAAAATATACGATCTTGGTCTTCTCAAAAAGGTTTTTACGTAATAAACGCAGCATCGTTTCAGGAAACGTCTTCATCCAACACGAAAACTCGAAAAACTCTCTTCAGTACATATGCCAGGCCTGTACGTGGCGCTGTAGTGCTGCTCCAGAAATGTTTAAATAAAGCTTTATTCACACAAGTTTGAATTACAAGGTTACAACTGTTTTCCAAAAGTATAGCGCAAGTTGTTTTTCCCGCACGTTTTTGAAATACAGTGTTTTAATGCTCCCAACACATTGGTTTCATGTTGATAAAAAGCCAAAAACACCTTAGTAGATTCACTCAAACATGGTTTTTGTTCACGTGTACGGTTTCTTAGTCCAACTAGATATCAGATTTTACTTCTTCTTCTAGTGTTTGGAGTTTATCTGGGTTTTAAAAAGTCCAGGTTTACCCGGTAACTTTACTGTGAAAGAGGCTTATGTGTGGAAATATGACAAAATTACACCAATTTCATTTTATTTAAATTCTACATTTTATTCTCCAATAGTTGATAAATGCTGCTGAAAGTGCTAAAGTGAGTAAAACTACCACTGTTTCTTATAATGTTAAAATTAGAAATATGCATTTGTTATCATTTAACTGTATTTTTGAAAATCTGTGCCACAAAAAACAGCATTTGTCTTTGACCACCGATAACCCCCATATACTGTCGTTCAACTTCTATTATAAATGTGGACAAATGGTTATGGGACGGATGCCGCAGGTGGTGTGTGTGTGTTTGTGTGTGTGTGTGTGTTAAATACAGGTGATGATGGAGGGTAGAAAACTTGCTGGAGGCGACTCTGCCTCCGCAGGTCTGGACACACCGTCGTATCCTGAGGGAACAGACGCTCGGACAGAAGTTTGAATGTTTAAATTCCTCAAAAGTCGCGCTCATACATACCACACAGTGTATGTACAAAAAAACACGGACGGACCGTATGTAGATATGCCGAGAACGAACATGACCCGTGGCCCTGTGGAGCCCAGACTCGCGGCACAAAAGGAAATCTTCAATGCCAAGGCATGATTGAAAAGCCACTTCAAAAATGAACCTGCAACCTTGGGCTTCAAAGGGAAAGCATATTGCGCGAACTAATACAACCAGGAAAATACATGAATACATTTTCCTTCATTAGGTGACCTCGAAGTAGGTTACATGGTCATTCCTATTCTGCGCCGACCCTCAAGTTCACAGATGCCTCTGAGCCACTGACGGGCAAACAAAGACTTCAATGACAGTCCCTCAGTGTAGGAAGACTCTACTTATCATTTCAAAGAGACAACCCCCCCGTCCTCCGTCACCCGACCAACTCTGCACCGGTGGACAGGGTGCATTTACCCAACAAGGAAAAAGTCCGGCGGAAAACTCGGGTCCTGCGGCGAGAAACACGGACCCTGACGCCGCCGTCGCTGCGTTTTTGTTTGTTTGTTTGTGTTCTCGTCTTGACCTTCGCGGTCGTCTGTGAAGGCGTCGTGGCGTCGTGGTAAACGATACGAAAGTTGTGACAGGTGAATCTTTAATCTTGGGAGGAGAAGAAGTGCAAGTCAAAGTGAGCTGGATGTCGACACGGAGGCGCCATTTCCTAAAAACGCTGCTCTGATCTTGTAGAAAGCTAGCGAGGTGACAGTTGACCTCAACCCTCTTATTCAGGCCGCCTGGATTTATTTAGATTTTATGGCTGTAGTTTTGTCCAAAAAAGTTTTGTTTTTTTGACGCTTTTCGCCCCCAAGATTATTTTCACTTTCCATATCTGGCAGTTATGGCAATCGTTTAGGAATCACAGGACCATCCCGGAAGTATATGGACGCAATTAAAGCTCTAATTTCTCTGCCTTCTGGTATCCATCCATCTTCTACCACTTAACCCTCTATAAGGGTAGCGGATCACACCTTTGGACAGATCTCCAGTCCATAGTTTTTTAATTTTTCTAGATATAACAAATTGTCTACAGGAGTTACGTACGCATGCCAAATAACAGACGGGTTAAGGTTCCTTGCCATGCATGAAAACACAAACTAACTTGGTGCGCACATCAGGAGCTATAAAAAGTACCATCTCGCCAAATTTTACGATGATCCGATTAATTTGGCAGGAATGGTCATAGAAAAACCCCAATTTCACAATTTGGGTTCCCACTAGCCAAGCAGCAGGCCTCTGCCCTCTGTGCTCATTTTATGAAGATAACACTGATGTGAACAAACTAAAACTTATCTTCCAGAGTATCTGGGTGGGAGTATTTAGGGTTCTACGAAGTAATCTGGCAACTTAACAGCTATCGCGATCACGTCTTCAAGATTTTATGCAGCGATATTGGATATTTTAGTTTGGTTTGGCTAACTTTTTACGCTAAATGCATCCTCCAGGGACCAGGAGTAGGAGATGTTGGACTATTAGAACTTTGAAATGATCTTCATTCTTCACTCCCACTCTTCAGGAGTTTAACTTTTGCTGAATCACCGTGGCACCAGCGTTTCGCGAGGCCCTAAAACGCCACTTTTGGAAAATGGGTTTCTTGTGTTTTTTGGGTATACAACTAATAATAAAGTTTGGGGAAATGACGATGTCATAGCGCCACTTTTTTCTCTTGCGTTTGCTGTCACCACGGAGTTCTTCTCCCTGGGTTTGGAGTATGAACACAGCACGTTTCTTGGCTTCATTTTCCAGGCCTAGCATACAGTATATGCTACAACGTTTAAGAGGCGTTTTTTTGGTCGGTTTCATGCGTTACGGAAACTTTTAGCTAACCGAAAAATTCAAAAAGATCGTATTGGGAAAGTCGGTTTTCCGTGCGTTGCGAGTAACTTTCTTACCGTCGCTGCAGAAAACTTCCTCGTCATTGAACTGAGGAACTGTCGTCTGGTTGCAAAAGCACAGCTTGACAGCGAGCAAAGACCTCGGGGACACACACACACACACACACACACACACACACACACACACACACACACACACACACACACACAGCTGCCCGGTAAAACCACCACATAAAGTCCCACCTTTTCGGGTCGTTAGATGGTTGTTTTCTCCAGGTCTCAAATTGAATGTGGGAAGTTTGCTTTTAAACGGTGCTCAGGTGGTGTTTGCAAAGCCTCCGGTAAGAGACAGACAGAGAGAGAGAGAGTTCCACACGGGGAATTTAATTATTTTGTTTTAGGTTGGATTTCAGGTGGACAGACCGACAGGCGGGGCAGTAAGCCACGGCAGGTATATATATATATATTTATATATATATCCGCAAGATATGAGATTCATAAAGTCCCAGTTGATATGGGCTGCCGTGTTTTGGTGTTTCCTTTGTGTTGGTAATGTGTGTGTTTGTGTGCAGGATTCAAACGCAGCAGAATCATGCTAATTCTCCCGCGTACACAAACAAAGATTCCCGTGTGAGGTGTGATTCGTAGGCGTCGGCTTGGGGGGGGGGGGGGGGCGGGGTTAAAGGTTGAGGCGACGGCTGAAATAAAAACTGCGGTTATTTTATCCTCCTGTAATGTTGTTTTTTTTATTATTATGAGAGGGTTGAAGTTAACGGTGACTCCTTAATGCAGTCGTTAGAGCCTAAATACAACGCGTCAAACACAACAAAACATCGCATTTCTGCTATTATACATTACTTTGTTGAAGTTAAATTAGTTGTAACTGCAGAATTAGTGATTGTGAACTATAGTTAGTTCATTCTCCAGTCGTCTTTGGCTTCATTTCACGTACTTCAGGTGCTAAAACCCTGGTTTTGAGCTGTCCCTTGGTTTTTTTGGATCTGTATCATATTCTGTAGGTTAAATTTACAATAATTGTGGCATATGAGAAGCTTAATCTGCAAATACATGACCACTCTGACCAGAAATGACACTTGGATCTATTATAAAAGTCTTAAAATGTATTGTATAGAAATTGGGGATTCCCAAATCTGTGGGTCGGGGGCCCATAGATTATTTTTGAGTCCCCAAACATGTAAGCAGGATTTTAAAAATGTTCATCATATCATTCTGGTGGATTTAAAGTATCTGTGATGACTTTTCACATTAATTATATTGAATAAATGTGTGAAAATACACTAAATATTCTGAATTAAATATTGTTTATGCTGATTAAAAACAACAAAATAAAAATGTAAGCCTAATTATTAGCAGAATTTGACCATATTTGGCGTAAACATCATTGTTTCAGCACTTTAGCAGTAAATATGTTATTTTAACAGTGTATTGTCACTGTATATTCTTTACGGAAAGTCTGACATGATGAATATTGTCATATAAATCGATATTGAATGATATAAAAGAGTATATATATAGTGATAAAATGCGATATATATAATCCCATTCAAAGAATACAAAATGGTTAAAAAGTAGAAAAGTTCCCCTCAACTTCCACGTGACGCCTGAGCTAAAGTAGAGGACACTTGACAAGGACACCTGTAAACACTCAGCCCTTCCTCTGTGATTGATCAGAGGGTCAGATGTGGACTATATTTACCTCCCAGGAAAACGGCTGCCGCTCACCCTTTAATGTAATTACAGTTGTTATCGCCGAATGCCTCGCGTGACATCTGCGTTTTTCTTCATCCCGACCATAATGCCAAATATCCTCTGCTTTAATGGTGATTGAAATATGGGTGCTGCCCGTCTGGGAAGCCACTTAATGTCAACACGTCGGAGGTATCAGGGGGGAACTAAGTCCAAAACTACTGGACTGTCAAATCATCACCGACGCCGCGGGGAGCAGATTTCTCCGGGATCTGACGGCGATGAAAAGAATCAGCGGAGGTTTTGACAGGGATTTGGTTTGGCGTCGCTCATGTCTCCAAATTAATCCTGCCTCAAAATTATGGTTCCCTTTCATCTCTAAAGTCCCATTTCAATCTCCGCCGCGTTGGGGAAATCTTAGCGGAGGGGTTTGAGGGGTGGGGTTCGGAAGTAAAGTAGCAGGGGTCGCTGTTCTGTCTTTGATTTAACGTTTCCACTTTGATTGCCGTGACAACAAAAAGACGAGAATTTTAATCTCAACAAAGAGACGAGCGTGGTTTTATTGTTTTATGCAAAACTAAAAAAAAAAAAAAAAAAAAAAAAGAGGGGGGAACTGGGAGAAAAGAGAAGCACTGACAAAGAGATTCATCGGCTGAATAATAATTAAGCTACAAGTTGAGACATTTTAATTACTCCTGTTTTTTTCTCTTCTGTCTCTGATTAAGATGGTGCAGCAGTGAGCAGGGAAATGGACCATTAAATATCCCGAGTAGCAGACAGTGGCTGAGTAAAGCACATTTTAAACTCATATCCTGGCCACTGGAGCCAATTTTAACCTCACGTCTGAATCCTACTTTGGGGGATATTTTCACGACTTTTAAACCACAGTGTTTCACTTTTATTTATGAGACTTCTTTAATAGAATCCTGCCTTGTGTGTGAATTACACAAAGAAAAGCCATAACAATGAATATCAATATCCTTCATTGTCTGGATTCCAACAGCAGGTACGAGTTTTCCAGCAGCTTTCGAGGAAGACGACAGAAATCCTGTTCTCTGTACTCGCCGCCGGTGACTTCCCACCAATCTTAGTTTAACGTTGTCACTTTTAAAATAAGAAGTTAAACTGATATTTGAGCGCAGTTGTATGAGGTTGTGACGCTTAAACGCAGCTGAGGCTAGTTCTCAGTGAAACCATGGCTGCTTAGTTAGTTGCTAGCACGGCTGCTCGAAGAAAACATTTTTTTTACCACCTGACAAAAAACTAACCTGATAAAATCTAGATTGTACATTACCTTACAAATGCTTGAAATGCCTTTATTACCAGGAAACTGCTGTTTTGGTGCTGCCCGGTTCTAGTTAGGTGCTAGCACAGCTGCTAGGAGAAGAAAACTGATTTTAGCCACCTAACAAAAGGCCAAACTGATAACAATCTAGAATGTACACTATCTTACAAACACGGTTGTCACTTTATTTTGCCGTCAGGCCTCCTTTTCTGCCAGGAAACTGCTGTTTTGGTGCTGGCCGGTGCTAGTTAGGTGCTAGCATGGCTGCTAGGAGAAAAAAAAAGATTTTAGCCACCGGTTAAAAGGCTAACCTGATCAAATCTGAAATGTAATCTATCTTACACAAGTTTTTGTCACTTTATTTTGATGTTAGGCAGCCTTTTCTGCCAGGAAACTGCTGTGTTGGTGCTGTTGGGTGCTAGTTAGGCGCTAGCATGGCTGCTAGGAGGAAAAAACTGATTTTAGCCACCTGACAAAAGGCTAAACTGATAAAATCTACAAGGTACACTCTCTTTCTTGTTCTCTCACTTGTTTGTCACTTTATTTAGCTGTTAAACAGCCTTTTTTGACAGGAAACTGATGCTTTTTTGTCATTTCTTAAACGGCTCACTCTCTTCACCAAACCCCATAGAGAAAATCAGTGATTTTTACATCACAGCACACAGACGTTGTTGATCCACTGCTGCCTTCATCGCTTTGTTTAAATGTGTTATTGTGTGACTTCGGCATTTGAAATAATTTGTTCCAATTTATCTTCTTGACACAGACTTTAATAAGAGATGGCAATAAACATACATCTCCTGTTATAGTGTGTGCTAAAAGGATGCTTTTTTCAATGGGATTTGGTGCTGATGAACTACTTTCTTTTCTTTGTTTATTTCTGTCTTATTTTCTCTTTCTCTAATGCAAACACACACATACGGAGACTAATATAATCTTTTTTATTTAAATATGTTCGGTGTTCGTGGATTTGTGTTATTTTGGCACTTCATTGTGTCCCCGTATGGGAGACAAGTCCCCCATAATGTCATTGTCTAAACCTATTCGTGGTCCCCACAACATGTGCTATTCCTGGAGCGCACCGAAAACACACACTTCCCTGTGTCTCTTTATCTGAATTGTCAACAACAATCAGAGAACACACACACACACACACACTAAGATGTTTCCTGCCCAGCTAGTTTCCTCTTGCCAGCAAACCTGTGCCTCACCTTTGACCTCTGTCATCCCTCCATTTATTCATCTGCTCTGGTCCCTTTATTCTCCCATCTTCCCTTTTTTTTCATCCTCCACTGAAATGCAAACAACTCAAAGAGGCTAATTTTGCCATATTTACCCCAAATCCCAAGCTCTGCTGGCGGTAATTCTGCTCGTGCTGTGCTCTCTGCATGGGAGTGTGTGTGTGTATATGTGTGTGTGTGTGTGTACATGTACATTATAAATGTGTGTGTGTGTGTGTGTGTGTGTGTGTGTGTGTGTGGGTGGTGCTCCCCTCAGCGTTGCCGCTCTTTCTCCCTGGCATTGAACTTGACCCTGTGTAACCTCTCTATAATGAGTGAATTGAAAACATCTCCCTTTGGAATGCTGTCTGTGTGGAGAGGGGAGGCCATAGCTGTGTGTGCGCGCGCGTGCGTGTGTGCACGTGTGCGTGCGTGCGTGTGTGTGTCTTTCTGAACAAATAAAAGACCCAGAGTCCCCTCTGTTACAACCTAATTGTAAATACTGAACACACATGTTCCCATATATATATGAGGATACAGTGTGGACACAGTTTATTGTTCACAGGTTGCAGGAGTCGGACGACATATAGCGTGGAATTCAAGCTTTTAAAGACATTATACCGTTATTTCTTACATGTTTACTTCTTACTACTAACATTTAAGGTAAAACTTTACATAACATTGAGTTGTCGTGGAGGAAAAGAACATAACGTTCACGGTGGACGGCATCAAATTAGCCTATGAGTTGCATTCAATGACCTGTCGTAATTCTGAACAGAAAACGTCTATTTTTTGACAGTTTGCACCATATTTTCAAATTAAGTAAATATGTGTTTTGTTTTGTCGTCATCTTTTGTAGTCACTTTGTAATTATTTTATTTTTTTGGGGCAATAATCCTGAGTTTTAACCCGGTTTCAATGGTGTGGTTAAACGTCGCTTAACTGATCTGTATTTGATTATAATTAGGGCTGCAGTAATTAACTGATTATTTATCCATTACTGGATTAATCACCAACAATTTTGATCATCTTTTAATCAATTTGAGTGTTTTTTTAAGTGATCGAAACAAGTTTTCTGCTTTTTCAGCGTCTTGCAAGTGATTATTTTCTCGTTTCTTTTGCTCCGTACGACAAATAAATCATTAAAACTGAATCATTTTTGGTTTCTGGACAAAACAATTTCCAGGTTTACCAGGAACATTTTCTGACGTTTTAACGGACCAAACGAGCGCTTCAGTAATTCATCAATGGAACGGATTCATCGACGATCATTAAATAATCCTTATTTCTTATATTTAAGCCTTGATTCTAATCCAGATCTACCTTCTGTTGACATCTCTGTCTCTCTTTTACATGCGCTGGCAGGGGAGGGGCTAGTGACAGTGTGCTGATGCTGGGCTCATGCATAACAAACAGGAATAGAGAGAGGTCCAGGGTTAGGTAGTGCACGCACACACACACACACACATCACATCCCCCATATAACCTCGCCCGGCGCTGCCCTCCCTCGCCCTCCTCCCTCCGTGGTCCCCATGTTTATGCATAGCGCCCTGTTTCATATGTATCGGCCGCATCATTCGCCCTGTTGTCACGGGAACTGATGACACGGGCTGCATTAAGAATGATGACCCGCCTACAGATTACTGCGCTGTTGGTACACACACACACACACAGACACTCACAGATACACACTGAGTGATGTTGAAAACATTTCCCAGTGGGATTTGATAACGCGATGGCAGCCGACCATCAAAAAAAAATGCACATAAAAAAAAATACAAATGACAGTGGACAGTTAAATCACACACACACACATGTAACCACACAGTGACCTCAGCTATACTAAACCACAGCGAGAGATAATGCACGGTGCGTTTATGCAGAAAAAAGCCGCCTTGACTGACAAAACAAGAAGAAAGCAGGAGACTCCAGGCCGAGCTGTGAAAACCGAATAAATGCTTTTGATCCGTGGCAGGAAAAACTAAAAAAAAACACTAAAAGACACATTGGAGGTGAGAGGAATAAATATGCAAAGCAGCTGTGATTCAGCCACAGTCGTTTCTCCGCCATTATACACAGTTTGTTTGTGCTTGGTTTCAAAGCCTCACAAACCACAGACGCTCATTTATCTCCTTAGAACACGATCTGGAATGGTAATAATTTAACGTTTCATCTTTGCTCTCAGTTACAGTTTGAAGAACTGTTCCTCGTATTGTAATTTATTTAGTTATTTTGGCCACAAATGAAGGAACAGCCAAATATATATATAAGACGTTGTTCAGGAGTTAACAATGACATACACCTCCAAATCTTGGTTACAATCAAGATTATGTTAGAGAGATTGACGCAAAGCTAGCAAGGATAGTTAAATAGACAGATTCTCAGTTCACTTGTGAGCTAGCTAGCTAATAAATTAAACAGTTCGCTTGTTTCATGCTAGCTTTAGTTGGCTTGTTATCTTGTTAGTTAGCTTAGATACTCAAATAGACAGATTCTTAGTTGGCTTGTCACCTAGCTTAGTTTCCTTGTTGCTTTTTAGCTAGCTAAGAAAATAAAATAGACAGTTTCATTATTACTTTTTAGCTAGCTTAGCTGGCTTGTTAGCTAGCTAACTAAGATAATAAAATAGACTGTGTCCTTGTTACTTGTTAGCTAACTAAGATAATTAAATAGACAGATTCTTAGTTGGCTTGTTAGCTAGGGAGCTAAGATAATGTAATAGACAGTTCCCGTGTTGCTTTTTAGCTAGATAAGATAATAAAATGGACAGTTTCCTTGTTACTTGTTTGCTAGCTAAGATAGCTAAATAGACATATTTTAGTTAGCTTGTTAGCTGGCTAGCTAAGATAATAAAATGGCCTGTTTCCTTGTTGCTTGCTTGCTAGCTAGCTAAGATAGTTAAATAGACATAAAACAATAACAAAGAAAGAGATGGTAAAGATGTTTGTGGTTGAATTTTAAACTTTAAAGGGAGGAATTATCTTGTCCTTCATTAGAAAATGAATCATTGTTATATCGTAAAAACAAGGAAACGTGATAATTTGACAAATACGTTACTGTACGTTTCCAAGTCATAACAAATCAGGAACACTGACACATGATTCAGATGATGGCTTCGCTAATGAGGTGTGTGTGTGTGTGTTGTGTGTGTGTGTGTGTGTGTGTGTGGATAGTGATACACCTTTGTTTTCATAGTGACACAGACATGAAACAGAGGAGGTGGAAGGAAAATGTCCTCGTTCTTTGTCCCCGTCTCCGTCGTCTCGCATTTCCTGTCACTCGTCCATGTGATAAAGTTTTTTTTTTCTTCTTCTTCTTCTTCTTTCCTTTCACTCCCTGTACAGTCAAAGTGAGAGTCACCAAACCATCCTTCCTTTTCTTCTTTCTGTCGCTTTCTTCTTCCCATTTCAAAGATGCATCTGTCGGAAGACGAGAATACATAATGTATATCACAGACGAGTGGAATAAAAACAAGACAATATAAATAATTAATAAGATATGATGCATATGTATAAATATTTCCATATCAAATAAATATCATATCCAGCTTTATGGGGTGGTGGTGGGGTGGGGTGGGGGCGGGGGTTCTTCATGCTTTGACTACTCAGTTACACATAAGATTATTTGCAGTGGGGAAATCTCTGATGCATGTTGTGATCAAATGACAAGTGGGTTTAGAGAGAGAGGCTGATTTACACAAGAAAAACCACACACACACACACACACACACACACACACACACACACACACACACACACACACACACATACTGTTCTGTACTGCTATTCTTCTGAGGACTCTGCATTGACTTCCATTCACTTGGACAGCCTAAACAAACCATGTAACCAGTTCATGTCTAAACCCTAATCTCTTAACCATAACCACAATTAAAAATCTGAAGCCCTAAACTTAACAGCGCCTCAGTGACGAGGTTCTACCTCGTTAGGACCAGGTTGTGGTCTCGCATGAGGTCTACTGGTTCTGACGAGGTCAGGGTTTATGCCAGCATGAGGTGTGATAGATAGATAGATAGATAGATAGATAGATAGATAGATAGATAGATAGATAGATAGATAGATAGATAGATAGATAGATAGATAGATAGATAGATAGATAGATAGATAGATAGGTAGGTAGGTAGGTAGGTAGGTAGGTAGGTAGGTAGATAGATATTAACCAGCTACCTAGCTAGCTAGATGGATAGAAAGATGCTAGTTAGTTAGCGACCTGGCAATTGATAGAAAGATAACATTAGATAGCTTCCTAGCTAGCTAGGTAGATAGAAAGATACTAGGTAGTTAGCTACCAATAGATAGATAGATAGATAGATAGATAGATAGATAGATAGATAGATAGATAGATAGATAGATAGATAGATAGATAGATAGAGAGTAACCAGCTACCGAGCTAGCTAGATGGATAGAAAGATACTAGTTAGCTAGTGACCTGGCAATTGGTAGAATGAAAAAGTTAGCTAGCTTCCCAGCTAGCTAGGTAGATAGAAAGATACTAGGTAGTTAACTACCTATCGATAGATAGATAGATAGATAGATAGATAGATAGATAGATAGATAGATAGATAGATAGATAGATAGATAGATAGATAGTAACCAGTTACCTAGCTAGCTAGATGGATAGAACGTTAGCTAGCTTCCTAGCTACCTTGATAGATATACAGACTCAGTAGTTAACTATAGATAGATAGATAGATAGATAGATAGATAGATACCTTGCTAGCTAGATGGATAGAAAGATGCTTTTTAGCTAGCGACCTGGCAATTGATAGAAAGATAAAGTTGGATAGTTTCCTAACTAGCTAGGTAGATAGAAAGATACTCTGTAGTTAACTAACTATAGATAAAGAGTAACCAGCTACCTAGCTAGCTAGATGGATAGAAAGCTACTAGTTAACTAACGACATGGCAATTGGTGGAAAGAAAAAGTTAGCTAGTTTCCTAGGTAGGTAGGTAGATAGAAAGATACTAGGTAGTTAAAGACCTAGCGATAGATAGATAGATAGATAGATAGATAGATAGATAGATAGATAGATAGATAGATAGATAGATAGATAGATAGATAGATAGACACCTGTATTCAGTCTCACTCTATCATCTGTCTCATAATCCTGTGGGCAAACTCATCTGTGCAGGATGTTAAAATAATAACAATAAAAGAGCAGTGATGTACTGATGTCGGGCAGCAGTACGAGCTGAGCTGAGGCGGTGCAGAGTGAACACGTCGTGGAAATGTAATCTGTGCCTCAGAGTTATTTTTGAGGCCAGGATTTCCATCGCTCGGACTCTCCTGACTGCAGGAAGCCAGAGATGAAACTTCCAGGCTTTTTTAACATTTGGCTCCTATTACTGTGAGACAGCAGTGAGACAGGTGGGGGGAGGACACACACACACACACACACACAGGTTTGTGTATTCTTCTGAGGACACTGTATCGACTCCCATTCATTTGTACAGCCTAACCAAAGCCTTATCCCTAATTTTCACCATAACCAATTAACACCACCTCCTCAGAAAAGACTTTCTGCCTCATTAGGACCAGGTTTTGGTCTCCGTGTGGACTTCTGGTCCTGACGAGGTCAGTGTATATGACAGAGGAGGTCCTGCAGAGACGACAAATCCAACACAGACTGTCTCACATCCATCTTTGTGTTTCCTGTTCCATCTTCCTCTCCTCCTTTTCCATGTCACACTCTCTCTCTTTCTGTCTGTTACTGTTACTTACTAGTTTTTTTCTGGCTCTCACACACACACACACACACACACACACACATTAATCCTGTCCTCTTGACTTGTTTCTTTACTTTTGCCTCACACTCCTTCTCCTTCGTCTAACTTGCCTCCGATTGACCTCGTTTTTTGCGAGTTTGGTAAAAATGTAAAAACTGACCCTGGAAGAAAAAAAGAAAAAAAAATCCTCTTTGTTTACTTCAGTGACCTCTCTACCTATCGCTCTTTGGTTTTGTCGAGACACACACATACACACAGGCGTTGAAACAGACATTGGCCCGATGCCCACACACACATTTGGACCTGACTTCATGCCTCTCAGTATCTGGGGCCTTATATATCTATGTGTGTGTGTGTGTGTGTGTGTTTCTGAGGCCAGTTTAAAAAAAGTTAGATTTGGCACGTATGAAACATCATGCTTCACTCTGTTCAACCCCCTGGACCTGCACCGAGACGAGGTTATCATGTTCCCCAATCGCTGCCAGACACACACACATTAGTTGGAGAGAGTGTGTGTGTGTGTGTGTGTGTGTGTGTGTGTGTGTGTGTGTCTATATACTCGGGCTGTTTGAAACAAAGGATGTCTACTGCTACCTATCTGTTTTTGTCTCTCTGTCAAACTCGCCTTTAAAGAATAGTACGTAAGTGTGGTTTTATGAGGTTCGGACACAGTGTCACCTTTCTTTTTTTTTTTTTTTTTTAGCCTTTTCTCGTCGTTACACGGCACATTTTCGACGGGAAACTGGACTTTGCGTCTCTTTGGTCTCCTTCACCAAATCCCATAGAGAAAATCGACGATTTTAACACCACACCACACAGGAGCGCGTTGATCCACCGTTGCCTCCATCCCTAACTTCAAATGTATTATTTTGAGAGTTCAGGGTTGGAAAGCCTTAAGTTTGGGTTTATTTAAGTGACGCAAACTCACCAGAGGAGGCAGCAGAGGAGCAGCAGTGGAGCAGCACCTCCTGTGTCCCTGTTAGCTAAAAACGATGATTTTCCCAATGGGGTTTGGTGTGGGAGAGTGACTTCAAGTTTCACTGAAAACTGTAGTCTTTTTCTCAAATGTACACACGTTGAACTTTTATAATGAATAGTTTTCCTTCTTTATAGACTATATATATATATATATAGTTATATATAGTTATATATAATTTTTTTCTATTAGACCCTACAGTATTCCGGATACAGGCCTCTACCAAACGGTTGAGACGTCTGCTCATAATAAACCTGGTGTGCATAATACAGTGTCGGTGAGTTCAGCTTGATGTATTTTTCAATGCGATATAGTGACTTAAAGTGCCGTTAAATTTTGTTTTCCAGTTGTTACCTGATTATTGTTTACTGATATGTCTTTTTAACCACAATAGTCATATTCTGACACAAAAATAAGCAGAAAAACTATGAGTAATTGTACCTCAGCTCTGTATGTGATAAGAAAAACAAAAGATGGGTGTAAATTATGACGGACAAGCTGCGTTTCATGACTTTGTGTGCGTCTGAAATACCTGATTAACTCTGAAACCTTCTGAAACTTTCTCTTTTTCCCCTCGTGTTTTGTTTCCGTCTCCGCTCACAGTCCTTCACACATTCACACTTATAGTTAATAAAAATTAATAAATCATTGTGGCTTTTCAAAGCCACCTTTTGCTGTGTTTCGCACGCGATTCAAGGTAAAGATGCAATCTTCACATCGCTGCTAATTTAAGAGGGGAGGGAAAAAAGAAGGGAGGGTAAAAAAAAAAGCTAATTAACCCGCGACGCTCGCACGTATACCGTATATCCAGTAAAATATATACCCTTTGACTGTCAAATTAGCGTTATAACATCATTTTCCAATTAAAAACGCTTTCAACAACCTGATTAAACCATCAGTCTCATACATCCTCGCTCGCTCTCTGAGGGATCAGAGGAGAATAACTGTGTTTCTGTATTGTGAGAGGGGAACGTGTCGCGTCTGTTGATCTATTATCTCTGTCTACTCGTGTGTCTTTCCAGAGAATAAATGAAAAAAGGGGGGAAAATAGAGAAGAGGAGGAGGAGGAGGAGAGAGTGGAGAGAGTAGAGAGCAGGAGAGGTAAATAAAGACAGAGATGAGGTGATAATAACTATGATGGAAGGATGGAGAGGAGCGATAAATATAGCATGTGCAGAGAAGAGAGCACTGATTAGGACCTGGTTCGGGTAGATGTCATTGTTAATTACCACCCCCTCACCCACCTGCACCACACACACACACACACACACACACTGGTTTCCATCACTTCCTGGAGACTTCCTCTCCCCTTTATTACTCCTAACCTAAACCTAAACCCTGACCTCAGCCTAACTTTAAAACATGGCTTCATGTCCTTAAATTATAAGGACACTCACTCACAGTCTGTACTCATTTAAGTGTAAAGCATCGACTAGAAATGTGCTTATGTTCACAAATGAATGTATTATGTCTAGCGCTGGGCACGTTAGCGCGATAGCGGCGTCAACGTTGACGCACGTTAATGCACGAAGCGTTTCCATGACGACTGACCGAAAAAAGACGCACGTGACGTCATGTTTACGTGACTCCCGATTGTTAAAATGAGTCTCTAAAGTAACACTTAACTTTAAAAACAGAGGCACACATACGCAGGTACGCTGGTTATTTGGTTATTAAACAGACCGCTCCAGTTCCGCTGTAGCTAAGATACTTAAATAGACAGATTCTTAGTTAGCCTGTCACCTAGCTTAGTTTCCTTGTTGCTTTTTAGCTAGCAAAGATAATACAAAAGGCAGTTTCCTTGTTACTTGTTAGCTAGCTAAGATAGTTAAATAGACATTCTTAGTTGGCTTGTTTGCTGGCTAAGATAATAAAATAGCAAGTGCCCTTGTTGCTTGTTAGCTAGCTAAGATAGTTAAATAGACATGTTCCTAGTTGGCCTGTCACCTAGCTCGCCAAGATCATGAAATAAAACAGTTTCCGTGTTGCTTGTTAGCTGGCAAAGATAGTTAAATAGACGTTTGTCTAGTGCTCGGCACGTTAGCGCGAAAGCGGTGGTTAACGGCGTCAATATTGACGCACAACGCGCTTCCTTGACGACTGACGGCGTGTGACGTCATGTTTACGCGATTCCCCGATTGTTAAAATTAGTCTCTAAAGTAACGCTAAACTTTAAAAACAGAGGCACGCATACCCAGTACACAGGTACACTGGTTATTTGTAGCGCTGCTCTTTTATGCCAGAGAAAATAACAAAAAAATAAAACCTTGCGTGAAGTAAATCTTACAGATTGGACCTTTATGTGAACTCTTAATGTACAGGGGGTTTGTAGTAGTGATAGTAGCAGTAGTAGTAGTTGTAGTATTATTACACTCATACACTCACACACACATATGTGGAGAGTCCATTAGCGAGCTGGCCAGCTGTCAGAGAATATTATGTGCTCTATTGTTATTGTCTCTCCAGTTGCAGGCCGCCTATCACCAGGCCTTGTTTAATGCAATTAAGGGAGATGTCGATGCTGCGCTGTGATTGGTCAAGGAGACGAGCGGCAGAGAGAGTACGAGCGAGAGAGAGAGAGCGAGAGAAATCTGCTTATAGAGGCAGTAATTAGCACAAGCTGGTCATTAGTCCACACACACACACACACACACACACACACACACACACACACACACACACACAGACCTACTTTATGTGGAGGGACTCTCACACACACACACATAACCATTACACAGTTACACACAATACACTTGACTGGCCACTTTATTAGGTACACAGGACACTTACTCATATTCTTGTTTTGAGGTCAGAAATCTTCATAGCTTGGTTGGAATAAACCAAGTCTGGTCCTTCCCCTCTGACCTCTGACCTCTTCCTGGATATTTTTCTCTTTTTCCTGATGGTTCTTCTGTAAAACAAACCCAAGCTGAGCAGTTCCTGAAATACTCAAACTGATTTTGGTGTTTCCATTAATAATAGAACCAAAACAAACCAACGCCTATCCTTTAAGCTCTTTGGCACCCTTCCCTTGGGGTAAAATGGTACGGTGTGGTGCGGTACACTACGGTACGGTGTGGTACAGTTCAGTACAGTGCGGTGTGGTTCAGTACAGTACAGTGTGGTGCGGTACAGTACGGTATGTTGTGGTACAGTGAGGTGTGGTACAGTGTGGTGCGGTACAGTACGTCTATGTTGTGGTACAGTGAGGTGTGGTGCGGTACAGTACGGTATGTTGTGGTACAGTGAGGTGCAGTACAGTGCGGTGCGGTGTGGTACAGTGAGGTGTGGTACAGTGTGGTGTGGTACAGTGTGGTGTGGTACAGTACGGTATGTTGTGGTACAGTGAGGTGCGGTACAGTGTGGTGTGGTGTGGTACAGTGAGGTGTGGTACAGTACAGTGCGGCACGGTACAGTATGGGGTGGTACGGTGTGGGGTGGTACAGTTTAGGGTGGAGTTAGACCGGTTGTACTCACAACAGTCCGCTGTCACTCCCTTATGATCGACGTAAATATCCCATGGAAGCTGGGGCAAACGGCCACAGTCTATTCTCTAACAAAGCTCTTACAAATAGCCACAAACCTCCATTGTTATCTGTTGTGTTGCCTTCAGTGTCCTCGTGCCTTGTTTTGTACGTGGCCAGCTTGATTACTTTGTGACTAAATGTCATTGACGTGATATTTGCGTGAACACGCGGTTGAACCAGTGTACCTAATAAAGTGGCTCTACACTGGTGAGTGTATACAGCCTGCTGAAGGGCTCTTGTGTTTGCCTGCTCTTATATAAGAAGTACACACATTCCAGTGTACACCGTGCCGTCCTCAGTCCGCAGCAGCGTGTGTGTGTGTGTGTGTGTGTGTGTGTGTGTGTGTGTGTGTGTGTGTGTGTGTGTGTGTGTGTGTGTGTGTGTGTGTGTGTGTGTGTGTGTGTGTGTGTGTGTGTGTGTGTGTGTGTGTGTGTGTGTGTGTGTGTGTGTGTGTTTATTGTCGATGTATGAAATTGACTTCTAACCGTGACCCGTGTCTTTGAGGGTCTCATGAAGGAGGTCCTGCAGTGAGCCTTTAATAAAGGATCAGAGCAGAAACCTTCTAAGATGCCAAGCAGAGAAACAAACAGGCGTCCTCTCACACACACGTATACACACACACACACACACACACAGGCATGTGCCACACACACACACACACACCCCTCCCTCCTCAATAATCCCTCTCACTTCTAATGGTAACCATTTGCCATTCATTAAGATCAAAATGCTGTTTTGTGCCAGGACAAATTGCAAAGCCATTCCATTCACAGCTTGAGGAAAGGCCCGCTGCACCGCTGGGTATCTATGGGCTATTTAAGCAACCAAGCAGGGCTAGCTAATGTGGCTAACAGGCTCTGAATTGTGTCGTGCAGTAAAGTGGCGAGCCGAGGGAGTCCGAGCTTTAATTTTGAGGTTGGATTTGTTTGTAATCCGTCCAGTGTAGCGGTTTAGCAGAGGAATGCTTTGATTTTGTGACCTATTACTTTGCTAATGTTTGGCTAGTTTGCTAGTTTGCTAATGTCAAGGCCAGGTCATCTTCTAACCAGGAGGTTTACATTTAATCCCTCGCTCCTTAGCTTCTTTGCTAAAACACTTGTGCAGTTAAATAGTCCAAGCTTTAATTTTGTGGTTGACTGCTGATTGCTAGTTCGCATTTGCTAACTAATGCTAATGTTAAGGCTCTTCGAACGTTAGCCACAAATGTGTATGGAAGCTCCTCAGATTCATGCTAATGTATCCTTTGATAAAGCACAGTGTTGAGCTTTAATTTGGTAGTAGTTTATTTCTTTTTTTATGTGTGTTTTGTGTAACATTTCGTTTTTGCTAATTTGCCTTTCCTAATGCTAATGTGAAAGCTCTCCCACAGTTGGCCACAAACCAATCAATCGAGTATGGCAGCGATGTTCTTCTGTGGTTGACGAGTTTCCTCTGACGTTGACAGTTTATCGCGGTACGGGTCATCTTCTAACGCGGGAGGTTGCTGTTCAGCTTCATGCTAACGTACTCTACGTTAAAACACTTGTGTAGTGCAGTAAAGTGATGAGCTGAGGCAAAACAAACAGGAGTCCAAGCTCTAATTTGGCAGATTAATTTCTTTTTAATGCGTCCTGTGTAACGTTTCAGTGCTTGATTTTGTGGCCGAGTTAATTTGCGAATGTTTGCATTTGCTAATTTGCGTTTGCTAATGTTAAGGCTCTTCCAAAGTTAGCCACAAACCGAGCAAACCAGTATGGCAGTGATTTTCTGTCGCGGTCGCTGTGATCTCCTCTGAAATAGGCCTATATATTTTTGGATGGGTCATCTTCTAACCCCAAAGGTTGCTCTTTAATCCCTAGCTCGTCATCTTCATGCTAACATGTCGTAAAGTGACGAGCTGAAGGCAAACGAGCACGAGTCCAAGCTTTAATTCGGTGGATTAATTTATTTTTAATGCGTCCTGTTGTAACGCTTCAGTGAAGGAATGTGTGGCTGATTTGAGTTTGTTAACGTTTTGCTAGTTTGCATTCGCTAATGATAATGATAAGGCTTCTTCCGATGTTAGCCCACAAACCAACAAATCGAGTACGGCAGTGATTTTTCTTTTGTGGTTGAGTTTTTTTTTTCCGTCTCGGTGCCAGCGTGAGTCCTTGGCCAAAACACTGAACCCCAAATTGCTCCTGGCAGTTGTGTTGGCAACACGTGAATGGGTTTAAAACGACAAAACTCTTCTGTAAAGCACGTATATAAATACAAAAACTCACATGTTTTGCCTTTACGCTTGCCAATAATCTCAATAGTGTACCTATTTGGTAGGTTCAAGTCATGTTTTTCAATGTCTTTGAGACAGAATTCAATGGGATTATTGATCAATTACACCAAAAACACACATAAAAGATACCACGAGCACAAGTGACATGAAATCACTCAGGTTCTTGTTGGATTTTGGGATAATTACACATGGTATTCACACTATTAAGTGTATGAACTTCATCATAAAATGACCATTCGTGTTAGTCACTTAGAAGGTGAGGCTGTGTCTTGATGAGCTCTGTTGTGGATCAGTGTGACTTGAAAGTTCTGTTCTGGCGCTGGGTGTTTGCTTCATTAAAATGCAGATATTCAGGGTCACACAAAAAACCCAATTACTGTGTCTTCCCTTCTCTTCTGTGTGCTTTCTGAAGCCGAGTGGATTTATAAATCTTTGAACCGAGCACCACATCAGAGCGTCACCCGCAATGATTTTTTTTCTGACAAAAAAAAAAAAGGTGGAGTTGCAGTTTAGCACCATCTGCTGTTAATGCAAGTGTGGGAAAGATCACTTTTTCTTTTCTTTTTTTGGGCGGGGGGGGGGGGAGAAAAAAATAGCACCACATTCATCAAGCTAATCTGAGCTCGCTGTCACGATGATACATGACCAAAAACACCTAACATAAGCACGGGAGAAATGCCAAACATGTGACTTAAACGTCGGAGTTGCACGCGGAGGTCCAGGGGGAAGAGGACGGCGGGCGGCGGCTGAGTGTGGTCTCGTTTTCTTGGCTTCTCGTTTGTGCATGAATCTGTCTCTCGACTGGTCATCGCTGCCCAAACCCAGTCGTAGTGGGGTGGTTGTGTGTGTGGGGGTGTGTGGAGGGTGTGTGTGTGTGTGGGGGGGGGGGGGGATTCGGAGGCTACGGCTGGCAGATCCGAAGGGAAATTAGACAGCACTTAGCTGCACACATGCACGCCAGGCCCAGCTGGGAGACGGAGCCTCAGATCCAAGCAGGGAGGACATGAAAGAGACACCAGCAGTGCTGCCGAAGGGAGGGGATTCTCCCCCAGCCTCACCCCCCCCCCCATCCTCCTCACCCTCCTCACCCTCTCTCTAACTATCCGTCCTTCCCTCTCTCTCCCTCTTAATCTCCCCTGCATTTGCTCTCTGTCCTCATCTTTCATTCCATCTTCCTCCCCTCCATCTTCCCCTCACTCGTCTCTGAGGAGGTTTTCAAGTATGCATGCGTGTGTGCGTGTGTGCGAGAGTGCGTTTGTAGTTGTTGTTTTTTGCAGTTGTCGTCGAACAAAATGTGCAACAAACATCAAACGTCTTGGTGGAATAGAGAAGGCTTCGAGGGAGGGATGGGGGGGTTGATAAAAACACATATACTGTATATATATATGTATGGTGAAGAGGCTCTTAAGAGGCAGCCCTTTGACTAACATACTGGGGACACACACACACAGATACTCTGGACTCTCATGAGTCAGGGCCCTTATTAATGTCCACTGACGTCAAAACAGTGGAGAGGGATAAAAGCTAAAGGACGGCTTAGAAAGGCGCAGAAAAAGAAGACGTATAAGTGATTTTTTTAAAGCCTGTGGTCCATGTTCCGATTGAAAAGACTCAACCTTTTGAAGATGTGCTAATATACACTATAATATACTGTAGGCCTCACTGCTTTATGGGTTATTAGTATTGAGTGTCTGTTTTCTGCCTGTCGTGTTTGTACTATCGGAAATATGTTGCATGTCTCATATTAGCACATTTGAGAACAACATCCTGTTTACACCGGTGAGTTTACATGCACGGTTTAATCAGACTAAGGCCATAGTCTGACTAAGACAGGCAACTGGACTCAATCAGACTCTGGCTCCTCCTCCTCTGTAAGCTAGTGCGCGTTGAATCAGTTTCCTATTGACCTTTTACGTCACAGGAAAACGTACGTAGTTGAGCGTAATTGTGGCGCTAATTAGACGGAGCGTGGCTCTTGCGGTTGCCGTGTTGTTCAAAGACAGACTCTACCACCGCCGCCACCGTATGATTTCAAGCTAACTTTAGTGCCAAGTCTGACTAAACGTTTACATGCAGGACTAAACGGACTATTAATCACTTATTTATCCTGGTATGTTAGTCCGACTAAGCCTCGTAGCTCGTTTTAAATAGGACTA